>NW_023412335.1:0-156325 GCF_903995425.1 Onychomys torridus
GGTGTTTAGAGCAACACATAGCAGATGTGGAAGTTAGTATAGTGCTGTTAGCTCACGGAAAATGTGTTTCTCATGTTGCTTAGTATTCCTCTATGGCAGTGGGATACTATGGCCATTGTATCCAAGAGTGGCATACTGCCTTTCAATTAGAATGTATTGGTATGTATTGATGTTTCTGTGTATGAGTTTATCTGCACAGTTTTTGTGTCTATGTGTGAGTTTATCTGTGCGTCTATCTGCTCCCTTCCCTTAAGTCACCAGGCATCACCGGAGCTCTAGCAGAACAGTTTTCTATCCCTTCTTCCATGATCACAGCCTCTCCTCCCATGGCACGCCCCTCCAGGCGCCAGAAGTCCTCGGGAAGGCTTGGGCTTTGGCAAAGACAGGGAAGGGGAGGGAAACCTGGATCACAAACAGGACACTGTTCATTCAAACCTGGAGCTACAGGTGTGTAATTCCTTTTTACTTTTGGAGTTAATGTGACTTAGTAGTTTGTTTGTTTGTTTGTTTGTGAGATCTATTATGTTGTGTCCTGGTTATCCTTGGATTCACTATTAAGCTCAGGCTAGTCTTGAACTCTTGGTCCTTCTCCCTCTGCTTCCCAAGTCTTGGCATGACAGGCTTGCCCAGCCACACGGACAATGCACTCATTGATGTGTTGTTGTGCTCTGCATTTGTGTTTAGGACAGATAAAGGCTTCTTGTTTCTGTTGTTTGCTTATTTGAGTATTTGTGAAATGCTGGCTTCAGAGGATGGGATAGGAAGCTGTCCATCTGCTTTTGTACTCCAATGTGATTATAGGGAATTATAGAGCAGGAACTCTGAGCTCTTGACTTCCACACAGGAGGATTTACTAGGTTCAGTCTCCAATACTGCTGAAATAAAAAGGGGGAACTGGTACAATTTCTTCCCTAAATGTTTGGAGGAGTTTATCATTAATCCTTCATAGAACTTGAAGCCAGGCAAGGCAGTCCATACCTGTAATCCCAGCAGTCAGGAAGATGAGACAGGTGGATGTCTGTGAGTTTTGGAGCAGCCTGTTCTACATAAATAATCCCAGGCCAGCCAGTGCCAGTGAATTGGTTCAGCAGCTAAAATTACTTGCCACCCAACCTGATGCTCGGAGTTCAATACCCAGGACTCCATATGGTTGAAAGAGAGAAATGACTTTGAGAAATTATCCTCTGGCTTCTACAGGCACATAGTAGCCCACACAGTCTCACTCATATTTACATATATAAATTTACATACATATAGGTAACTTTGATTGTTAAAATGTCAAGGAGGTTGGCAATTATAGAATGACACCAAAGTTTGACCTCTTGCCTCCACATGTATACACATGCAGAGAAATGTGCATAAATACCAACAGGCAAGTACCCTCAACACACACACATATATGTTGGGAAAGAGAAAGGAGCATCTAAACTCAATGCGAACATCAAGACTGCAATGTGGGCCTTCACCACTGGCTAAAGTTACAGAGCAGTGTACTAAGGACATGCTCATTTGAATAAACAAAATAGGTAAATCATAGACAGCATGATGACAGATTATGTAGTGTATATTTATACACACAGACAAATTTTCCAATGAAAAGATACACTGGAAAGAAATCATCTTCCACCATATATAACTTTGCTTTTAACTTTTTCCTTACTTTTATTTCCATTCCGTGCTAAAAAAAATTATTAGATTATACTATTGTGTTCATTTGGGATTCATTTTTATGCTTTAGGAATTTTTTTAATTTACAGTTTTGTGTGTGTGTGTGTGTGTGAGTGTGTGTGCACATGCGCATGTGTGTGCATGCGTACTCATACCAAAGCACACATATAGAAATCAAAAGACAAGATTTCTATATTACAAAATCTGCAAGATTTTGTTCTCTACTTCCTCCATGGATGGGGGTTCTGGGAGTTGAACTTATATTCTTTTAATTAAACTTAGTTCCCAGAATTGTCAGCTTTGATGGCAAGTGCCTTACCTTTATTCTGCTAAGAGTCTTTGTCTTAGATGAGGTTGACATTCCATATGGAGAATAATGTTATGTCCCAGATACAAAGCATGCTCAGTCATTTTTGGAGTTTTGTTGATGCACTGATAAGTCTTGAATATTTCAAACTACTTCCAGCACCATGTCTTTTTTTGGTGAAATATTTCCTAGAGAAACACATCCAGCATGCTCATTCTGTCAGAATTGTGTGTGTGCTAGTGGTTTTTCCATGGTCATTTTTTTTTTTTTTTTAAATAATTCTACTGATGTGCTGAGTGATCCTGAAGATTTTAATACGTGCAGTTACTATCCAAAACTGTGAATGTTGGAACTTATATAGATGACCAAATTCATGTGAAGATAGTGGTAAATGAGTTCCTCTTCAGATAAAAGTGGTACACAAATTTCATTTGGACTTTCATGAAAATAACTATGTAACAAAAACACTGTAGATTTTCAATAGATGTGTGGAAAATTTTGTACCAACTGGAGCTAGCGAGATGGCTTGTTGGTAAAGCACTTGCTGTTCAAGCATGAGACCCTGAGTTCCCATTCCCAGGACTTATAGAATAATTTAGAAGCCTATAACCTTAGTCTGTGGGGCATGGAGAAGAAGATGCCTGGGACTTGCTGTCCATTGACATACCAGCATGATCAATGAACCCTGTGAAGGGAATAGACTGAAAAGTGATGGTACAGGGTACCACCTTATCCTCCTCTGGGCTCTACAGGAATGTACATGGACACACACACACACACACACACACACACACACACACACACACAGAGAGAGAGAGAGAGAGAGAGAGAGAGAGAGAGAGAGAGAGAGAGAGAGAGAGAGAATGAACTATGAAGTGCCTGATATTTGAAACAGTCTGAATTCCATAATAGATGTGGAAATAATGGACCCTCACACATCAACAGAGGAATGGTGGATGAGAATCCCAAACTACAAATGTAAAAAGAAATGAAGGAGACCCGTTACTGTCTGGGGCAGAGCTTCTTTATTTATGGGGTTCATTACTGAATGTGGGTTGTCACCAGGAAGCTGTTTATTCTACCTTTGAAAACTGTTCCCTTGTATCATTGCTGTCTAAAAGATACCTAGCACAGACCCACTATGGTAATTTGGTGAGGAAGTGGGTAGGGAGAGAAAGGTGGATGAGCAGCAGAGGATTGATAATGGTGAAGGATGGAGAAAGGAAAGATGTGTTGCAGGATAAGGAAGAGAAAGATGTAGGGAGAGAGGAGAGAAGAAGTAAGGAGGGGAGAGGGACTTACAGTTAGAAAGATGGTTGAGGGGACAGTGAAGCAGTCTGGACCTAGGCTCTAAGTCTGTTTAATTTAAACAGATTATCTGATCAAGTTTGGTAAGTGGTACCTAGCCAGAAAAGTATCTGTTTCTTTTAGCTTTTCATTGGGAGACTTTTAAAGACTGCTTTATTTCACTAGAGGTTATAGGTCTGTTTAAACTGCTTGTATGATTTTGATTTAAATTTAGTAGGTGATATATATTATATATCAAGAAAATTATCCATTTTGTTTAGATTTTCCAGTTTGGTGGAGTATGGGTTTTTAATGTATGTCCTTATGATTCTCTCTTTTTCCTCAGTATCTGTTGTCTCCCCCTTTCATCTATAATTTTGTTAATTTGGATATTCTCTCTGCCTTGAACTTCATTTGGCTAGGGGCTTGTTAATGTTGCTGATTTTTTTTTTCAAAGAATCAACTCATTTCATCGATTTTTATATTTGTTGTTGTTGTTTCTATTTTATCAGTTTCAGCCCCAAGCCTGATTATTTCTTGCCATCTACTTCTTTTGGTTGTGATACCTTCTTTTTCTTCTATAGCTTTCACTTGTGCCCCAAGTTACTCATATGAGAGCTCTCAGAAAATTTTACGTAGCACTCATTGCTGGGAACTTGTCTCTTAGAGCTGCCATAAGTTTGGTATGTTGTGTATCATTTTCATTCAGTTCTACAAAGTTTTTCATATCTTTCTTAATTCCCATTACTTTTCATTCAGTAATGAGCTGTTCAGTTAACGTGAGTTTGTAAGCATTCTATATTGTTTTCCTGTTGTTATTGATATCCAACTTTTACTAACAATAGTCAAGTAGGATGCAGGATGTTATTCCAATTTTCTTATATCTATTGAGACTTGACTTGTGTATGGGAATGTGGCCAGTTTTAAAGAATGTTCTATGAGTACTGAGAAGAAGGTATTTTCTTTTGAATTTGGGTGAAATGTGTAAATATCTGTTAGGTCCATTCAGTTTATAATGTAGGTTAGCTCCAGCATTTCTCTGTTTACTTTCTGGATAGCCTTCTATTGATGAGAGTTGGGTATTGAAGTCTCCCATTATCACTGTATGAGTCTCAATATGTGATTTAAGGTGTAATGGGGCTTATGAGCTTGGGTGCCCTTGTGTTTGGTTAAGATGAATGTTAAGAATTACAATAGTCTTGTGATTAACTTTTCCTTTGATGAGATTTTCTCTCTATCTGTTGTAGTCTGTGGTGAGGCTTGCCTCTGAAGTTCTGTTTGAGCTCCTAAGTTTTTCATTTCCAGTTCCCCCTCACTTTGTATTTTGATTTAATTTTAGTAGGTGATATATATTGTATATTGAGAATATTATCCATTTCTCTATGAAATATGTGGCCAATTTTGAAGAAAGGTCATCACCTTCTGTTTCTTGACTGAGATACAATTACCAGCTCCTTTCTTGGGCTCCTAGTCCCATAGTCCCTGTCAGGATGGATTGTACCCTCAAATTTTGAGCCAAAATTTAAGGTGTGTGTGTGTGTGTGTGTGTGTGTGTGTGTGTGTGTGTGTGTGTATTTAAGATATTTTATCACAGCAAGAGGGAAAGTAAGTTAAGGCAGCATTGGTCCTGAGAATTGAGGGCTTGCTGTGACAAACCTGACCATGTGGTTCTTAGGTCTTTAGAACTGGCTTGCAGCTGGAATGTGGAAGAGTGGTTTTTCTTTGGGCTAGAAAACCCCTTACATGCCAGAATCAAAGCTTCATGGGCTGTTCTGGTGGGCATACAAGAGTGCTACAAAAGGAGACAGCAGAGGTCCAGCGCATGAAGTTTCAAAGGAGCAAGGATGTCTATGTGATACTTTGGTTAAGAGTCTGGCTTCACTCTCCCTGAGTTTTGAGCACTTAAATTGAAAGTTGACTTGGAGGAAAATGAACTTATTTACTGTTGAGGGTGATTTCACAACAAAGAGAGCATTCCGGCTATGGCATGGCTTCTTTTGAATTCTATGATCTAGGTCTACACTGAAAAGGAGCAACTGTTGGATAGAAATATAGAAAAAAAAAAAAACAGTATAGATTTTTGAATAGGAAAAGAGCAAGTGAAATTTTTCAGTCAAGGGTTATGTTGTGAAAGAGGCTATAATTTTTAGAGGGAAACACCCTGCAATATCCTGGGATGATAGGAACATACACTGAGGGCAAAATTCCACTCATTGTAGACTCAAGAAAATGCAAATTTGTTTAAAATTTGAACTGAGGTTGCCACTGAAGGGGTTCCCCAATCCTCAGCAGTACCTGCTAAGAGAGGTGTTTTTCCCAGGACCAACACACAGCAGCTGATACAGGGGCCAGGCTGTATTTAGAGCAGGCAGCAGGATCTTAGCAGCATAAAAGAACCAAGACTTGGTAGATAATAAAGTCTTACTCTACTGCCAGGCAATGACTAATAGGGTCAGAATCTCTACAGAGTGGCTTCAAAAGGGCATGGATGAAGCTGCAACCATGCAACCTAAGTTGCAATGGAGACACAGAAATGTTAGAAATACTAGAACCAGGGAACATCTTCTGAGAAAAGTGGCATGGGTGTATTAATGAGGCCTGTTCTTACCCAGGACTGAATCAATTTTACTACCCACTTTTCCTACACCCAAACTGCTTTCAGTATTTATCATGAATAGAAACAAATAAATGATGGATAGCAAAGAAATCAAATAACAATTAAAACTTTCTTTTATTAAATTTTGTGTACAGAGACATGCCAGGAAAATAATCATCAGTCTATTAGATATGCAAGTGAAAGAACCATGAGTTAATCCTAACAAAACTAAAATCTCTACAAAAATACAAATCTAACAGTTACTTAATTATGCTTCTGATGTAATGTTTCAGATACTTGATTCATACTTGGCTCCAAAATTAATAATTATTAAAGTTACCAAGATGTAAATTGTGAATATAATCTTGTACTTACTAAACTAACTGTATACTTTACATATTCTCCTTCAAGTACTGCTGTTTTAAATTCTGATACAAAGGAAACCCTCCAGTTGGACAAAGCCAGAACTGAAGAACCTTGAATTTGCCACCATAAAGCTTCCACAGCTTACCCTGAATCTACTATTAACCAGGACATAGATGGAGACACAGGACACTCCTTAAATAAGTTAGAGTGATTCCGAGCTGCTATGAACATAACCTTGAAGGGAACCAAGTGTAGACACTTTGGTTTGGTTTGGAATTGTAAGAGTAGACTCTATACCTAGAGAATCTCTGAATAACTTCACTACAAATGTGAATAAGACATAGAAGCAATCAATAAAACATTATAATCCAATTAGGATATAAATATCTTTTACATGAAAGAAGGTATCAATTACCTATGCACTTTAAGTTAAATCTCAGCAATAACCACTCATCTATAAGTTAGACAAAATGAAGTGGGTTTCCAGAAAGGAGCAAGTATTTTATTGCCATGTCATGATGAGTGTGTTAGCTTTGTTTCACTATAACAAGTAGCTGGGATAATGAGCTTTTAAAGACAAAAGGTTTATTTGGATTCATGGTTTTGGAATTTACATTCCATGGTCAGATGGACAGAATATCATGATGGAAGCAGATGGCAGAGCAAAACTGCCCACCTCATAGCCAAGAAAGAGAAGAAAGGAAGAGCAAGAGCCTGGGACTCCCATTCCCTTCCAGGGCAGGTTCCGGTAACCTAGCTTCTACCCACTGAATTCTATTACACCTTCTAACACCTTCTCCTCCTCGCAGGAACACTGTGCTGGGTCCAAGTCTTTACTATGTGGCCTTTTAGGAGAAAGTGTAGGCTTGATAGAAAGCAAGTGGCATTCTAGCTTTTGTAATGTACCCTGGATTCCTGCTTTCACCATAGATTACCCCTTGTTGCTCTCAGCTTTGGAATGTTGCTGTTTGAAACTAAAATGAAAAGGTAAAAGCTGAGGATTTATGACCTGAAACATGCCTGCCTTTCTGTCTTCTGTGCCATCATTCACTCATGCAACATGCTGTGTGCCCCCACACTGCCTGGGATACTAGGAGTAAAAGGGTGACTAAGACATGGAGCTAGTGGGAGACAGAGGTAAGTATGCTGGCAACCAAATACAGACAGACTCAGTTCAAATGGGCAAAAATGGAAACTAGGTAAAAGAGACACTGGGTTTGGTTACAGGTTGCTCCTCAGATGAGACAACTGCTGGTCAAAACCCAGTTGTCTCCAAACTGAGCACCATGCCTACCTTCTGCTTTCATCGTGATATGATGCTTTCTTTCTGTTTCTTTTATGACACAGATCTAGGATTCCCTTTATTAAGGTTTGGATTTCTGACATCTCCTTGGAGTCCTTCCTTCATTTTCCTCCCCCAGGTGGAACATGTTCCCATGGACTGGTTGCAACAAGTTGTCCACAAAGTGATTCTTTCTGTTGTAACCAGGCAAAACCCTGATTGAGCAAAAAGACATTAGGAATTTCATGTACATTTGAATAGATGATATCTAATATTTGTGTGTTTGTACTTAATGTAGTATATTTCAGAGTCAGGCTATACCTTCTAGAAGAGTGGTTCTCAACCTTCCTAATGCTATGACCCATTAGTACAGTTCCTTGTGTTGTGGTGACCCTCAACCATAAAATTATTTTGTTGTTACTTTATAACCACAATTTTGCTACTGTTATGAACTGTAATGTAAATATATGATATGCAGGATTTCTGAAATGTGACTCCAAAGGGGTCATGACCCACAGATTGAGAACCACTCTTCTAGATGACTAGAAGCTTAAAATTTGTAGTATTCAAGTCTTACTTAGGTTTTCCTTGGATTATTAAGCTGTCTTATGAATTTCTACTGAATAGTGGAAAGAATACACATTATCCATGATCTGCTTTTATAAAATCATAATGTGATATTAATAATCCCAGAGTCTGAGCCACAATCCTCTATATTTACAATGTACTTTCATAGCTTCTTTTGGCTGGGCTGAGGCTTGCAGATAGCATCCATGTTCTTGATATCTGTCTCTACAACTTGAACAACTTGATCAGAGTTCCATGCAGAAGTTTATAGATGTTCCTTCCATCTTCTGTTTATAGATTGCATCAAACCTCTCATTCTGAGCCACAGTGAAGTGGTTCTTCCAGTCACCCACAGTTCCTAAAAGATGAAGCCCAGACAGGAGCATTAGTCTCTGATTGACAGACTTCATGTCCTTTAAGAGAGTGTGGAGTGCCCACTTTGGAGCTGGCCTGACAGTGACCCAGTCCCTCAACTCCTCAGCTCTCTTGTCTGAGTGGCAGTCCTAGTGGTCTTTGTGCAGGGGTGCCAGCTTCCAAATCAAGTGGACAACTGATACAAGGGCACTTGGTGACCTGGGATCTTGGCTGTATCTCTGGTATACACACATACTGGATAATCACAGCTATAAAAAATAAAGGAATGGAAGACATATAACTATACCAGGGGATCTTAAGATGTTTTGCTGGCCAAAGATCCTGGGCATAAGAAAATATATTTTGTGACATTCCAAGTATATGCCATCTAAGAACAAGCAAAATCAACCATCAACTGAGAGTGACAGATGAGAACGTTGTTCTCTGTAGGAAGAGCTTAACTGGAAACGATATCAGAGGGAATTTCCCAAGGTGATAGAATTCTTTGTTGCCTTGATTCAGGTGTTGGTTACAGTTTTTTGTTTTGTTTTTACAAAAATGGTTGAACTGTATAATTAATTTCTGTAAGTCATTTTTTATGTAGATTATGTCTCATTGAAAAAGAATTTGAAGGTATTAGGTTGACAAACTATTTTTTCAACAAGCAGTGATTAAAATGATTTTTATATAGGGGAATACTCTGTGTAACACCTGTGATTCTTGTGGAAAATTATTCAGTTTGATGAACAAATATGTTTATTGTAGCATTAGTCATAAAAATTTAAACATAGTTTGTATAGTTTTATAATTAGAGGAATACTATGATGAATGACAGCATGTCCATGAGACCTGAACAAACAGTGATGAGCAGAGATCTGTGTTTGTTGCTCTAGAGAGATGGTTCATATTCTGGTAAGCAAAATTGTATAATATAGCCACAGTTTTTTGTTTTAGTGAACAAATTTCTATAGTGGTATCTGTATTTCTGTGTCTATGGGCCAAAGCAAGCAAGCACAGAAGAAAACACAAGTGTATGCCGAGAATGGTGGGTGTGGATGGGCTTGAAGAAAGGCTACCTGTCAAATCCTCACCATTGATTAAGGAAAGAGGTAACACTGTTTCATTTCAGGGGCCTGGGATACTTTGTAAACTTCAAGGATGGGGGCGCGGGGGGCGGGGGGGGGGGGGGGGACGGGGAACTCATGTACTGAAAGAAAAAGGAAAGATACAGCAGAGCAGTATGTAAACCCCAGTTCCTGGTTGTACTGTCATGGAAAGGAGTGCCTATGTCAATGAAGTGGGGGGTGGGGCTTCATGCTGTTTCTAGCTTCTTGGGAAAGGGGTTTTAGTGAGGATCTGTGTGAAATGGTCAAATCAGTATTGACTTTTTAAAAAACAGTTATTTAATGTACTAATGTTTAAGTAAACAATAACTCTTTCCCCTTAAAACTGGACCATCTGGGCCAATCAGAATTCCTCTCTCAGGAAGTAGGAAGCATTAAGAGGTTGGTTCACCGCAGGACATGTTAAAAGTCATGAGCCTGAGCGATTTAGGGTCATGGTCAAAACTAAGTCATGAATAGAAGCCGAAGCAGTGGCTATGGAGTCGGAGAAAGGCACAGGTGGATGACAGGAGGCATGCATGTGGACAGTAGCTGTACTTACAAGAAGAGCCCTACAGCAGAGTACTAATACTGATTTCAAGATCTCAGGGCTGGTGAGTCTAACCTCAGGCAGGGTTCCCAGTGAGGTGTGCACCAAGAATAGCTCTGGCCTTAGTTATCTGTAAGATTTAGTTTGTGGAATCTTTGTACAACAGGAATGAGTCTCTAGCCTTCTTAGGAGCATAGTATGTGTGTTTGGGGTATACTGTCTCAGAATTAGAGATAAAGAATTATCTTTTCTCACAAACCTTTTCTCATAAAAGGGGAAATGGACTGGTCCATGACAGATCTGGGAACGGTTGAACGATTTGTCATAGGATTCTCTTTCATTCTCTCAAATGATGTCTCTTGGACGATTTTATCCAGCACCGCTTCATCCAAGTTCTTTCCCATGAACTGCATTACCTTCTGGATTTCATGCTTTGGGTCCTGTGGGTGACGGTAACATTGAGTTGGACTGGAATAGAGTTTTAATATGATTCCATTTGTCCAGACATCCCTGTCATAAACACATTCCTCAAGCAGCTTCCCTGTCCCTGATCCTGGAGCAGTAATTTACTTACCCTCTTCATATCTTCATAGAAGAGGAAGAGAATCTGGTATCTATCTCGAATCTCCCACCATTCTCTCACATGGTCAAACCAGGATCCCCAAATTACTGTAACAAACAAGAACAGTTTTTATGAACATAAACCTTCTGAGAGTCAGGCTTTTCTCCTCCTCTTCCTCTTCCTCCTCCTTCATCAGAGGCTAGAGATATGGTAGAAGGAAAAATCTTGTGTCTGATATATCCTAAGGACACAGAGATACTTGATTCTGAGGTTGTGTGCTTTGCATTAGTGTTAGGATTTTTTTCCTTAAATGCTAATGAAAGTGTTTCATGTGGATTATGCAAGTCACCCGCACTCTTGTATTATGACAGGAATATCCAGGATAAGGGTAGCTCTACAGGCCAGGAATTCCTGAATACAGGCTTTGGAAGCAGGATGGGGCTGCTTGCTGAGAGCTAGGGTTCTGCACTGTGAAAAAAGCCAGCCTATTGGCTTTACCTAGTCCCTGTTAGTGGTGGGACTTGTCTAAGGAGGCACACGGCATTCTAGGGACTCAACTGTCATGGTTGGTACTCTCGACTCAACCTTATTGGAGTAAGAACATAGGGGCACCGAGCATTTCTATTTACCTTTCCCATTGATGAAGGTTTCAAAATACTCATCCCAGGAGCCTGGGTCTGGAAGCCTCTTACTCATCCTATAGAAATGGTAGTAGGAAACCATGCAGTCTTTGGCGTTTCGAGCCACATAAAGGAACTTTAGAAAGGAAGAGAGGTGGGTTAAAGGGGCATAAATATGTGAAGTTTTGAGTTCTTGCTTTGACTGAGTCCCCTTGAGGGACGCTCAACCCTTCTGCATGGGCAGTACAACCTGGAACATCATTGCCAATTATGCTGCGTCTAGCCAGGCCCTATTAACTCATTCCTAGCTCAAGTCTTGATTTCCCCCTTGCTATCAGGAGCAAACTCTTCCTCTAGAAACTCAGACCTGTTATTCAACTGTCATCACATGTATGCCAATGAGCCTTCCGGAAACCTCAGCTTGGTTTCTGGACGAGCAGTAGCTCTGTCCTGTGTTTGTGTCATGGAATAGCACCATGACTGAGTCTCCAATTGTCTGTGAGCACAGACATTCCTCCAAGATAATTATTTTTGCTCCTATGTGTTTTTGTATACTTGACTAAGCAAATGCTAGGTTGGTTGAATAAGGGCCAGGTTGAGAAACACTGCTGAGAGACCCTGTCACCATCTCAGAGATCTAACACGTTTCTCCCAAGTCATCATGTGGCCATGCTCCAATGGAGAAAGTTTTCTAAGTGTTTGGCTTAATTTTTTTTTCTGCTTGAATTCATAAGCTTTAAATCTCACATAGTCTTTTACTTCAGTGTGGCATTTTGTGAGTGTCTTCTTCTTTCCTTTCCATGTGTGTAACTTCCAGTCACATCACATGACTCGCTTCTTTCCTCAGCCCTCATTACTTCCCATTTCTACGTTCACACTTTTTTTTTTCCTATTCAGATGTATAACCTGAGAGTTCGGCTAGTTTTTACTTATGTGGATATATATATATATTCAATTATTAAACACCATTTATTTATTTGATGATTCTGATTATAATTGCATCTTATTTCTCCATGTCATTTTGATATAATTTTTCATTTTTGTACAACTTTAACATTCTCTTATGTCTACATATAGTAGATTTGTCAGAAGTTCTTGGGGCTAACTCTGCTGTTCCTTTAGTAGTCACCCTTATGATCGGTCTTTCCTTTGGGTATGTTTAAATGTAAGTTGCTGAGCATGGTGGTAATCTGGGGCCTGAGCTAACTCTGACTCTGGCAGTGGGGGTCACCTTTGCTGACTTGTGAGCTTGTAGTGTCTTGCACAGGGCAGGGAGAGGGAGCTCATCTTTTAAAAACTTTGAGAGAGGACACAGGCTATCCAGAAGCTGCCCAGGGTCTCCATTACTATCCACAATGTGTATTATATTGGTAAATTGTCTTGTGTTTTTTGAGTTCACTGAGAAGCTGGTCCTGGAAGTAGAGTCATTCCATCACCATTTCACATCTGAGCATGTTTATCTAAGTCTTCTCCAGGACCCCTTATCTGGGGATAGACTGGTCCCCTAACTCTGTGACAGGAAGGAAAGGGAACAGGGAAATTGCCTGAGTAAAACCTTTGTGTTCTTGAGAACATCTAGAAGGTGAACTATTTCCTACAGACATTACTTTATTTAGCTCATTGGGAAAGAGAAGCAAGAAGTTCAGACCTGGGAAAGCTCAGCCATAGGGAGAAAGCTCAACCTAGAACTCCAGCCGATGCCTCAACTTCCTCAGTCAGTTTATGGAAAACATTATGAGCACAGGATCTGCTGATACTATCTCTAACTGCTGCTATTTGTCTTTTTACTTGAAAGCCTGTTCTGCTCTGCCTGGGACCATTGATGGTTAAGTCAGCTGTCTGTGCTAAGGGATCTTCATCAGTGTGAGTCCCACCTTGGTGATATTATCTTTCTGCTGTTACTTGTTCCTTGACTTGGAAGCCTTACCTAGGGGCACACTCTGATTTGACTGGGACTCTCTCTGTTGGGAACTCCAGCTGACTACTCCAAGAGGGCTTGCTCAGTCAATTCTGATGAATGCTTTGAGCACCTGATTTGATCATATCTTTCTCTCTCTCTTTCTTCTTCCATCTGCCTGCTGCCTACTCTTATTCTTATTCTTATCTTTGGCTTGTTGTATATTTAATAAACTCACTCCTTCAAAACTGAAAACATAGCTATATTTGTAGCTCAGTCAGTAGAGCATGGGACTCTTAATCCCAGGGTCATGGTTTCATGCCCCATGTTGGGCACCAGATATTGGTGGATTTATTAAGGCAACTCCATGTAGTTAAAAAGGAGGTTTATTTGGGGGGATAACGTAGAATTAGTAAAGGAGTTGATTACAGGATTCAGGAGAGGTGAGGTGCAGTCCAGCTGGGTTCTCTGAAGAACTCTGCTTGGTCTACCATCCAGCATCCAGGATCACCAAGAACCAAGAAAGCTGGCACATCTGGATCTCAGGTCTTTTTTTTTTTTTTTTTTTTTTTTTTTTTAAAGATTTATTTATTATACCTACAGTGTTCTGTCTGTAGGCCAGAAGATGGCGCCAGATCTCATTACAGATGGTTGTGAGCCACCATGTAGTTGCTGGGAATTGAACTCAGGACCTCAGGAAGAGCAGGCAGTGCTCTTAACTGCTGAACCATCTATCCAGCCCCGGATCTCAGGTCTTAAGGGCTCCTGTCTCGGCTCCACCTCAGGCGTTGGTCATAGGTAGGCATGACAGTTACCAGAAGCCTTACTTCCAGGTCAAAGCTGGAACAGCTACCCACTACATCTTACTACCCACTACATAGCTATTGTAGATCATTCTCTGGACCACAGAGCACAACTACTCCACCTACTCATGGAGGATGCTGGCCCTTGGTACCTCTGCTTTCTTTGCTTTATTTCCTCATTCTCCTCCTCGTTGTGCTGAAGCTCTGTTCCAGTCCCTGTGCAAACATCAAAGGTAATGTTTCTCAGATACCCAGGGCATCAAATATCCTGGCATAGCTCCTGGCTCAATTTACTTTCCTGAATTTTATTTATTTATTTATTTATTTATTTATTTATTTATTTATTTATTTATTTATTTATTTATAACCCAGGGACTTTCTTACCTTGTTTGATTTCAGTTGGACAACTTAAAGGGGGCATTCCTCAGTAGTTTTGTGATATCCAGTATCAGTAATGCCAGAAATAGAATTTTCACCCCTCACTTAGCTTTACTGTCAGGAGGCAAGTCATTTGTTCATGCGAGTCCCAACTATACTCCTGTTATCTAGACATCTTTTAGTGTTTTTAAAACAATACTGAATTTTTAAATTATTTTATCTATATTGGTGTTTTGCCTACATGTATGTATTACACCATGTACATGCAGTACCCACAGAAATCAGAAAAGGACATTGTATTCCCTAGAACTAAAGCTTCAGACTATTGTCAACTGTCATATGGGTGCTGGGAACTGAACCCGGGGCCTCTGGAAGAACAGCCATTGCTCTTAACTACTGAACCGTCTCTGTAGACCCTTTTTGTCCTCCTTTTTTATTTTACTCCAACTTATGAGCATCATATACTTCTCAGCAAATATTAGCTCATTCTAGGACCTCAGCTCTACCCACGCAGGGTTACTATATCCTTGGACACACTTCACCTGGTCCAGCATTCTCTATGTGGCAGGAACAAACTAGAATAGATGCTAGGGTACATGACATAGTCCTAGAAACAGTGAAACAAACCTGGAGGCTTCTGAGGTTGCAGACAAGCATCTGCTCTGTGGCTTTACTTTGAGGTACTGTTCCAAGCAATCCTTTGCACATTTTCTACCCAGTCTTGTCTCTGCTCCATTCTATGTGACCTCCCATAAGTTACAGCCTATGGTTCCTACTCCCCACCCCCCTAGTATACTTCACTGAAGAATAGACTATCTCTAATACCTCAGTCTGGCCTCTGCCTTCACATTGTATTTGAGCCCATCTGTAGAAACACTCTACTGAGTCTATCTTTGTGTTGCTTGATTTTACTGTTGTGTTAATACTCAGAGGTAGTGGATAGAGATTGCAAAGGAAGGTATTCTCCCCAGCTTCTGGAGGCCTAGCTCTCTGGGCTTCCTGCCCCACCCCCCAGGGGAACTCCTGCTGTCTTACCTTACAGTTGCTTGTCCAGAAAGATGGTGGCAGCAGCTGAGTGGGAAGATGGGTCTTCAGTACCCTTGGGGATGGCATCTCATTGGCTTTATCCACACCTGTAACAGATTTCAGGAGATGATTGCACAGTATGCCCAGCACATTGGGACTTCCAACTCCAGGTGATCCTTACCTGATGTATCATCTACACATAGATCTTCCTATTTTTTTGGGGGGGGCTTTTTGGGGAACCCCTTAGAGAATTACTGGCATTGCCTTTGTGTTTGCAGACTTACAAAGCTTGGGAGCTGGATATGAGCTCTGAATGAATTTACTTTGTCAGGTTATAGAAGATAAGATGGAGTTTTAGATAAGTGTGTCCCATTGAGAAAATCCAAATCAGACTGGTCCTCAGGCCCACGTGAAACAGTCTTTTTCTTCTATAAAGGAAATGGCAAGTCCCCATCAAGAACTTACATGTGGATCTCTAAGCCCACAGACTAACAGATTTCCTGGGTACCCAAATTCCAGGAGAATGGCAGACTCCATCCATTCTTCCTTCTCCAAGGAAATTTATAGGTCCAGGCTACCAGGCCTCAGGATATCAGAGAGCTACCAGTGGCAACATACTACTCACCTGCGCAATGGGTACAACCTCAGTGGGTACTCCACACATGTCACTGGAGTTGCACATTCCTACCCTGGAATTCCTTCTCCTCCTGCTGCTTTATAGGGATCAGAGACAGCCTGGCTCCATGAAACCTCCCACTTCCTCTGAGCCCTATAAGAAGGGGCCCCTCATTCTATCATGTCACCTAGGTTCTCACCAGAGCCCTTCCATGTTGCTGTCTGTGTCCCCATGGCATTAACAAATCTTTTAACAAGGCTTCCATATCAAATTAAACTCTTCTCAGAGTCCTCTCTAACCCCAAACCTGAAAGCATTTTATGGGTATCTCAAGGGGTTTACTCTGTCACATCAAGGACTGTGGTGAATTCAAACTGTTAGGTGGCACATTTGAATCTGGACTCTGATTCATAGCCAATAGTAAAGATTCTTTTATATGAAGAATCAGGAAACCTGTCACAGAGAGGAGGGCACTTAAAAAAACTAGAAATATGACTGACAATAAGTGGCATTTAACTATAAATGAGCAGCAGGAGGGTATGCTGTGAAGTGACATTCCATACTGCTTACGTGATGTGAGGTCTGGAAGGTGACCAGATATAATGCTTAATTTTCATTATCAACTTGACTGGACTTAGAATCACTGTGAAATATATTTCTAGGTGGGTATGTCTACAATGAGGTTTCCAGAAAGGCTCACATGGGTAGCAACAATGAGGAATTAGACTAAACAGAAAGGAAAAGGTGAGCTGAGCATTAGTATTCACCTCTATGTCCTTGTTATAGATGCAATGTGATCAGTTGCCTTAAACATCTTGACGTACTCATGTGAGCTGAAAGTCAAGCTTCAAGCTAGAAGAGCCCCAAAGTACAACAAGCAGAGCTTATTGGACCATTCTAGTGGTGATTTGGAAGGCCAGAATGCCAAGAAAAGAGTAGATAATGAAGACCCCGCTCATGATGTTTTAGAGGGGCCGTATTGAGAACTGGGCTATAAGTTATTTTATTACATTTTGGTGAAGAGTCTGACCCCATACTGCTCATGTCTTAAGAATCAACATGAATTTGAATTCACCAATAAGGGGCTAATTGGTTTAGCAAGGACATCTCAAGACTGGACAGTGTCATATTATAGTTGTTGCTCGTGACTGTTACCCCAGTTCCACAGTAAAAGAGAACAAATAAAACAGAAAGAGATAAGAAGTGTGCAATTTGGCAAGGAAAGAAGCATGACTTGATTTAAAGGTTCAGAGAAGGCAGAACAGAAGTGTCTATTATTTAAAGAGACAGCCTCATTCAAGAGACACACCCCTGGAGACAAGAGTGAAAGGGCTCTGCCAGGCAGAAAGGCAGGAGAGACTATGCTGACAGCTGCCATCTGTGGTCCCTGGAGCTGTGCACAGTAACCCCTGTGGGGAAGAGATTGATCGTTCTGGACTCTGGAAGGTCGGAGCACAGAGCAGAATTCTATGTGTGTCTCTGAAAGATGAAGCACTTATCATCTCAGGAAAAGGGTGAAAATGCAAAACTTGGTCTATTTGTAGAGGGTGCCTGGGTAATTTCTTTGTGCCTTCTTTGGTTGTGATGCATAAAAATAGTTTCTCTTGAGAGTGGGAAACCACACACTGTCCTCTTGTTTCCTGAATGGGTGTCAAATATCAAAATATCCAATTGTTCTAAAAATGAAGCTATTCTAGATGAAAAATGATCTAAGCCAGTTCAGGAGAAATGAGGAAACAAATCACATGACAGGAAGTTAGGAAAGACAACTTGGAAGATCACCCCCTCCCCACACACACACACAAAAAATCACAGTCAGAATAGTCTATGCTGGGATGGTACCCCAAAGAGGAGTCAGAGGGCTGGACCAGATATGGAACTGCAAAGCAAGTGGCCACCTACACAGTCAGGGTTTTTGAGAAACAGGGAAGCTAGACAGGCAAAAAGGACATCCTGACTTGAAGACATCCTCTTGCCTGGGTCCCAGGTTCCTAAGTGCATCTGCTCAGGAGCTTACTGTCTGAAGACATTTGATAGGACTCATGAGAGCCTGCCAGTGAATGCTCCAAGAGTGCCCCCACTTCAATGCTAGACTTCCCCTCACAGCAGTGGTGCTTAGGGTTCCAAAGCGCTCTTGTGTGCACGCGCTCTTGTGTGTGTGATTTGTGAATTATCAGACACTGTACGGGAAGCACTTGGTTATAATAGGGTAGGCTACTGAGAGCAGAGGTCTATGAACAGCTAATGAGTCAAGTTTTGCGTTTTCCTGTGTTCTACAGTTGCACATGATCAGAGCAAAAGGTGTGATAAGAAAATAAGGCAGAACTTCACCTTTACGTACATCTTTCTTCCTTGCTGACTCACATTTGGTGGGAATAAAGACAAGAAAAGAGATGGATCTGGGCATAGTGACACATGCTTTTAACTCAGCATTCAGGAGATCTCTGTGAGTTCAAGGCCAACCTGGTCTACATAGTGAGCTCCAGGACAGCCAGGGCTATGTCCTGTCTCAAAAACTGGGAGAGGGGAAAGGAAGAGGAAGAGGACAGATTGAGAGACAAGGCAAGGAAGGAGACAAGACAGGAGATGAACACATAGGGAGTTAGGGGCTCTTACCTGATGGCTGGGGTGGCCATGCCCACTCAATAAAAGGGTGTCGATGTTGAATGATGTCTCGCCGGCACTTCTCTACATCCCCATTCTGCTCAATCATGTCCACAATCTCTTGAATCCATGTTGTCCCTGAGGAGATAGGGGAGAGTTAGAGTCCTCAAACTGGTTATTCTTTCTTCAAGCATCCTGAAGAAGGGATGTGGGGCCAGGTATTGGCTTCACCTTCCACTTAGGCCAGGATCCTATCCGTATTGGCAGGAAGACTTTGGATCTCTGTGGAGAGTAGAACAGGATCAACAAAGCTCATCTCTTCCCAGGAACAGTGATGGCAGAGGAGAGTGAGCTTCAGAAAACCAAGGCTACGGGTATTTGAGATGGGGCCCACCATGGGACCGAAAGGGGCAGGTTGACCATTGCAGGGAGTTCTAACTAGGTAAGGAGTTCAGCTGTCTCAGAGGGAAAGGCTGGAGCTTTCACTCTGCCAAGTTACCTGATTTAGGGTAAGTACAGATGAGGAGGTCATTTGGCTTGGCCTGGAAGGTCTGAATTTGGCTCCAGTTGTCCACAGTTTCAGACATCAGGGTGACCCCTACTATCTCTTTACTTTTTGTTTGCTGGCTCAGTTCTGGGGTAAGCGCCATGGAGGAGGGTCCAGTCCCTGTGAGAAAAGAACATAATGAAATTTTAAAAATACTGGGGCAAAGCATACACAGCATGAAAAGGACTAATAGCTATAAGTGCACAGCTCTGTGGCATTAGTAATATCTCCAATGGTGTATGTCTACCATCACCTTCCATCTCCAGGAAACTTTTCACTTTCCTAGATGGAAACTAGGTGCCCATTAATGCAAAATCTCTGGTCTCTGGTCCCTGGTTACCATCATTTCTCTATCTCTTTGAACTCAAGATGCTTTAGGTAAGTAAATGGAAATTGTCCTTTTGTGAATGGTTTGTTTTATGTAGTTTAATATTCTTAAGGATCAGCCAGATTCTGGTATGTCATCGGATTTCCTTCCTAATTCATGCTGACTATTATTGCATGCCTGCTTGTACTATGTTTTGTTCATCTATTTGCTTATCCATGGGCACCTGAGTGCCTTCTTTCAGGCATCACGGATAATGCCATTTTAAACACAATGCACACATATCTAAGACCCCGTGTTCATATTTTTGGGTATATAACTCAAAGCACATCTGCAGGGTTGTATGTTGACATTTTTTGAGAAGTTCTCATAGCACCTTTCTTCAGTTGCTGTATCATTTGAGACCTCCACCAGCATTGTATAGTACTCTCTGTCATTGGCATGTAATGTAACTGGCTCAAATATACATCCCAATAGATTTGTTTTGCATATTCTTTATGACTAGTGATGAATATCTTCTCGCATGCTTCTAGTCTACTTTGTCTCTTTGGGAGAGATGCATGCTTTTGTAATGTTTGTTTGCTATACCTAGAAGACTTGGAAATACACAAAAATGACAGCAGGAGGAGTGAGCCTCCATTACTCAAGATTAAATTAATATTGCAATTCCCGAAGACATTTACTACTGCTGTCCCAAGGATTGGCAGGGTGACATTCAGTGACTGCTACAATGTGCTGGGCTGAGTACCTTTATACACTAACTCATTTTTAATTCCTACATAACTTGAGCCACAGAACACTAGAAGGGAGAAGGGTCTTTATGCAAAGTGTCAGAGTAAATAATTGCTGGAAATTGAATAAAAGACACTGGCTCAGCTACCCTAGGGAGCAGGAGAAGGAACAGTGTGCCCAGTCTGGCCAGACCAGCTTTCAGGGTGACTTAGACTCTCAGAGACAGCAGAGTTCTCTAGAATAGACACAGTACTTGTAGAAAATGAAACAACCAGTTATTCTTGAAAACATTACAAATATAAGTGGCAGCTATAATAATATGGCAGAAAGGGTGGACTTTTTGATGATGCTCTGAGATGTGGTGGAGTCAGCTTCAGCAGAGGAAGGTAGATTATTGCCATCTCCTCATCCTTCTCTTCCTTTTGGGGAGGGGAAGGGGTAAGAGTGGGACAAGGTCTCTCTCTCTCTCTCTCTCTCTCCTCTCTCTCTCTCTCTCTCTCTCCCAAAGTGGTCCAGAACTCACTGTGTATCCCAGGCTGGCACTGAAGAACTCCTGCCTCATTCTCACTCTGTGCTGAGGCAACAAGTATAAGGTACTTTACTTGGTTTGGAGCATTGACACTTCTCACGGGACTTTATGTTAGACCCTGCCCAAAATTTCCCTTTTCTTCTAATTCACATCACAATGTTAACACAAAGAAATAATTCTCATTCTTCTAAATATGGGAAGGCTTGTGAGTCACAGGATTGATGGCTTGCTCAGGACCTCAGCTAGCATCTGCCTATAAATCCCATCATCTTTTTTGTTTTTTTTTAATTGCCTCATTTTAGATTGTAGGTATGGATGTGTGGATTGAAATTTAAAAGGCCTGGGCAGTGGTGGCACACGCCTTTAACCCCAGCACTCAGGAGGCAGAGGCAGGCGGATCTTTGTGAGTTTGAGGCCAGCCTGGTCTACAGAGTGAGATCCAGGAAAGGCTCAAAGCTACACAGAGAAACCCTGTCTCAAAAAAACAAAAAAAAACAAAAAACAAAACAAAACAAAACAAAAAAAACCCAAAAAACAAAACAAAACAAAAAATTAAAAAAGCCCTTGCAATAATCCCATATGCACAAGGAAGACTATGTCATCCAGGAATTGTTATGATTTCATGCATTTTTATCCTTTTCCAATGAAAATTGTGGTGTGCACCATTATGGCTTCCAAAGATGTTCTCATCCTAATCTCCAATAGAGCACTGCTGGAGGATGTGGGGGCACTCAGTATAGTTTGACTTGGTTGCCACTGCCAGCTCAGAGACAGAGGGGACATCAAGGCCTCTAGAAGCTGAGGCCACAGCCTGTGTCCTTCACCTGCACAGAACTGAAGGCTGCTGACCAGGGATGAAGGATACTGAGCAGGGATGCTTTTCTGGAGCCTCCGGGGGTGCAACTCTGCACCTTGATTTTACCCAGAGCCTGTGATCTTTCAGATGTCTGACCTCCAGGAGTGAAAATGATCAGCAGGGCATGATGGCAAGCACTATGAGGGAGCCAGGCAGGAAGATTGTGAGTTTGAAGCCTGTTTAGGTTACAGTTAGACTCTGTTTCAAAACAACAACAATAACATAGTATGAGTTAATAAACCCAGGGGGTTTTTTTTTTCCTTCTAAATGGTGCCCTGATATGTATCACCATGTATACCAAGCTGTGGTGGTATTGTGTTCCCCAAAACATTGTGTGTTCCCTGAAATAAACTTATCTGGGGTCAGAGAACAGGACGGCCACAATATTAAACATGAAGATAGGCCGTGGTAGCACACGCCTTTAATCTTAGCATTTCAGAGACAGAAATACCTCTGGATCTCTGAGTTCAAGGCCACATTAGAAACAGCCAGGCATGGTGACACATGCCTTTAATCCCAGAAATCCAGCCTTTAATCCCAGGGAGTGACGGTAGAAAGTAGAAAGATTATATAAGGCGTGAGGACCAGAAACTAGAAACATTTGGCTGTTAAGCTTTTAGGCTTTGGAGCAGCACAGTTCAGCTGAGAGGCATCCAGTTTGAGGAAACAGGATCACCTGTGGAACTGGCAAGGTGAGGAAGCTGTGGCTTGTTCTGCTTCTCTGATCTTCCAGGGTTCACCCCAATAACTGGCTTCAGATTTGAGTTTATTAATAAGACTTTTAAGATTAATGCTATACCAAGCTGGCCTCAAACTTGCCAGGATCCTTCTGCCTCTGGTCCCAAGTGCTGGGATTACAGGAATGTACTACCACATGCACTACCACATGTACTACCATGTGCCTGTGTCATTTTAAGTTGTTAAATTTGTGAGCAACAGAAAACTATTTATATTATAAAAGAATTGTTGGATACAACGGACTGAATCATGTGCCTCCAAATTCATAAGCCGAGCTCCATTCTCCATATCTTAGAATGTGACTGCTTGAGATAGGACCCATAAGTGTTGATTAAGTCGACATGACTTCTTTAGGGTAGGCTCCAATTCAGTCATACTGGGGCTCTTCTTAGATTTCGACCCACAGAGAAAGACCAGGGGATACACAGAGGAAGCACCATGTGAGGATGTAGTAGAAAGTAGCTACCTGCAAGCAGAGGCCTTGAGAAAACATACCACCTAACACCATGATCTGGGACTTCTTGCTCCAGACTTGTGAAAAAGTTGATTAAACTGCCTAGACTAGGGCACTTGATCAAGCCCAGAAACTAGCTCTTCTCTTGAACATTGGAAAATAAAGGGAATTAATCATTTACATTGGCTTTCCTATATCCATTGATCAAATAGTACTAGAAGGCACATTTCTATTTATAGAATTATTCTAATAAATAAAAGAAAATCTTTTTTTTTCTTTTCATATAATTATAATGCCTTCTTGCAACTCTCAATGAATACAAAATCTTGGGCCTTCATATTCAATCAATAACAAAAGAAAGACAATCAGACATTGTCTCAATGGAGAATGCTTTCTCTATGAAGGATTCCTGCTAAATCACTGCCACTCCAACTGTATCCAGATAAGAATGTTTGGGAAGTCTAGAGGACAGGATACTATGAAACTTCAGCACAGGGTAAAATCAGCAGGGTGCAGACCTTCATAAGTCTGCAGGACAATAATACATTCCCTCCACATAGATGGTAAGAAAAAAAATTTAAAGATCTTTTTTTAAAAAAATCATTAAAGGACACGTTTAAAAAGACCAAAAACAACTAACAAGCCAACCTAAACTATTATGTCTAAGGATGTTCGGTCACTCGTGTTAATAAATTATAAAGAAAAAGCAGAAGGCTGCTGGGGTTGTAACTTACTGGGAGAAGAGCTGCCTGGCATCCTGAAGGCTCTGGGCTTAATCCCTAGCACAAAGAAAAGCCAGTTCATGCACTAGGGGATAAATCCTGGTCTCACTGCCAGGGGCCCACAAACTGCTCAAACCACACAACTGTTACCCACATCCAGTCTGTACAGGTTCCTTGGCTATTAGACCAGAGTCCATGAGCTAGGGGGAACTGTGGTTGGTATGTGAAAATGAAGAAAAAAAAGAAAGTGAATGTTTCTTTGAAATATTAGGACAGTGGCTGCTCTTGAAGTGGGGAAGGACAGACGCTAGACTGGGTAAGGGGAGCATGTGGAATGCAACTTTGTTCTTGGGCAAGTTTTTGCTCCCTCCTGGTTTGGCTGAAGGCTTGGATGTATACCTTATAATAACATGCTGTTCTAGGCATTTGCTTTATATTTAGCAATAAAAATTCATGACTCCAGACTGTGAAATCTAGAGGATAATATGGGAGGGGTTGGTGTACTGAATACAGGAAAGCATATGCAGGCTGCACCAGTGAGCTTTGTGTTACTTTCTGGAGAAAAGAGCCTGGG
This sequence comes from Onychomys torridus, assembly GCF_903995425.1. Lineage (NCBI taxonomy): Eukaryota > Metazoa > Chordata > Mammalia > Rodentia > Cricetidae > Onychomys > Onychomys torridus. Next base: position 24,063 of record NW_023412335.1, read on the forward strand.
CATGGTGATGCCTGGTTGTATCCCAGCACTTGGGAGGCTGAGGCAGGAAGATTACTAATTTAAGGGTAGACTGTGCAGTGAGACTCTCAAAAAACAAAAAGAAAAAGAGACTTGTATTTAGTTCATAGTTTTGGAGGCTTGAAATCCAAACAGCTACACACACAGGCCTGGGGTGTTGTCACATCCCAGTGGACACAAATGGCCTTGTCTTTCTTCCCGGTCACTCTTCCTTTCTCCTTATGAAGCTATGGGAGATCCATTTACAAAAGCCCCACTGAAGGTTCTATTCTTTAGCATTAATTAACATAAGACTGAGGCTCAAGCTCCTGCCAGAGTTTGGGGAGACAAATCACATTTAAACTATAGCTAGGATCCTTCAGCAAAGGTGTACCTTGGTAGGGAAGTCCCCAGGGCTTAGCACTTTAACATGGGGTATGCAGAAATGGGCATGGATAAAAAGGTGGGTAGGTGCTGTAAAGACCTTAAGGAGTGTGTTTTATCCTGTAGTTATAAAAAAGAGCCAGCCTTTGCCGGGTTTAGGGAGGTTTAGAGTTGTGGCTGGGACGTAATGACTTGACAATCTTCAGTCCACAGAGACCACCAGCTCTGTAGCAGGCTGTGTGTACTAGACACGTAGAGCTGAGGGGCTGGATGAGGCTGTGAAAGTGTGTGAACCTTGCACAGATGAGGCCTGATGTGTGGTTCAGTAGTGGAGGTTTGCCCAATGAGCACCATTCTCCTGTGGGTGAGATTGGGGGTAGGGTGGAGAGGATTCCTGAATGTTTGATCTTACAGTGATACAAAAGCCATAGAGGCTCAGTAGAAATCAGATTCTCAAATTGGGGTCTGTCCCCAGACTTGTAGTTAGTGTGTAGTCCAAGCCTCTCTCCTGCTGCTGGGCAGCAGCTGATCTCAGGAGAACAAGCAACTAGCTCCAGTCTGCTGTGCTCAGGCCTGGCAGGTTAAGGATATCCAGTGCTTAGAAGGGTGGCACTTTCTACTTCTGATAACCTCATGGAATAAATGTCAAGACGCACACTGGGTGGTCTGATGGCCACAGTATGCAGGGTTGTGAGAGAAAGACAGTCATCCGAACCTGCTCCTGCTGCCAAGGACTGATGGTGGATTAAAAGTACTTGCTGCCTAGTGCATTGTGTATCCACATGCTGTGTTGGAGGACCACTGGTGAGGGTGAAGCGGGGTGTGGGGGGTGCCAAGTAGAACCTGATAGAAGCTTGGGGGAAGGAGGTAAGCAGGAGGGTAGAGAGAGAGTGGATGGTGCTGGAGGGGGAGAATGCTGTTAATCACCATAGAAATTTCAAGACCTGGTCACCTTCTCTTTGGCCTCTGCTTATAGGTTGCATCAGCTATCATCCCTGCTGTTGTTTAGAATTGGGCAGGTAGACACACAAACTTTCCCAGACAGCCACCTTTTCATCCTGTCAGGCTAAGTCAGTGTGGCCTCCTTTGTGAAACAATCTCTGTGGGTAGAAATCATTGCTCTTTTCCAACCATTAGCCTTTTGAATCTTTTTCTGAGACAGGGGCTCACATTGTCCTCCAGACAGGCCTCAAAACTCACAGTAATCCTCCACCCTCAGCCTCCAGTGGATCTTACATTGCACGTAGACTTTACAGATCCTTTGCCATGGTGCTTGTATAAGTAACCACCTTGCTCAGGGGATCTGGTCAAGCCCCTTTTATAGGCCTAGTTTGAGTAATGGCCAAAGGCTAGGACATAACAGTCATAGCTAGAGAAGTCTAGTTGGCTGACAGGGGAGAGGCTGGCAGGGCTAGGGAAGAGAGCAGGGTGCATAGGGAAATGATACCTTGGAGAGGAGATTGCATGAACTTCTAAAGCAAACCTAGCCAGTATTGGTTTCATAATAAGCCTTTTTATTATTTTTCTCAGGTTTCTAGGGACTTAGGATCTTTCTGGCTTGAGCTAATCTACTTCTACGTTAGCACTTTACACAACTGAAGACTAAGAATATACAACCACAAATTAGGCCAAACATTTAAGATAAATTGTGTTCTTACCTTCAAGCTCTAGCAGTCAGTAATCCCAAGGCTGGACTGCCCCAGAGTTCAGTGAGTACCAAAGTACATTTAGAGGAAACAGGAAAACATTGCTGGGTTATGGCAAGCACAGAGGCTCAAAATCTACTGTGCCAAAAGTACCTAATCTTCAGCAGGTAGAAAGCAATCCAGAAGGCTCTGCTGTCAGTGTGGTTAACCAGCAGAGTCAAGATAGCAAGAAACAAACTTTGGCATCTGTCCAGTGAGGAAGTAACTCTCATTGTATAGTTATTGCTCAAGTACAAATCTCCACTATCTTGGAGACTCAAGGCTGTTTGGATGAATGCATGAAGGCAAATACCTGGTTCCTCCCTCTCTGTGACCACCTAGTGCCCGACTCTGCTCAGGATGTGGCTTTGTAGCAGAGCCTCACGCTATTGTTGCTTGGATTTCTCCCTCTCTAGTCTGACAGAGAGTCTAAAATGTGCAAAGACAAGGGTGTAGCCGTGCTTATGGTTGAAAAAGACATTGCCCCAAAGCCTCCACACTCTGCCCTTTGCTCAGAACCAACTCATGACTGGCTGAGTGTAGTCCTCATTAGTTATTCAAACTAGCAGCATGAGGCTGACATACATGCCCCTCTTTTCACCTTTCAAAACTGGTGATGCTGAGATGTGCCAAACAAACAAGTTGTTAGCCACCAAGTTTAACTAAGTAAATTAACCCCCATCCTCACTTTGTCTATAGTGAAAAGAAGCTTAAAACCTGTGTTGAGTTAAAAAGGTATTTTAAATACTAGTCCATTATCTTAGTCTTGCTGGCTTCCTTTCACAACAGCTAGTACTTAGTTCCTTAGATCCTGTTCCACTGGTAAATAAATGGGCTTGGGTTCAGTAATGAAGAAAGCTGGTTGCAGGGTCTCGGGCATCCAGATGGACCTTCTTCCAGATTTACTTTTTCCATCTACAAAATGTGGGACATGCTAACTGCCACCCATCAGTGCTGTTACATAAAAACAAGGTGATGAACACACCCACCTAGCACAGACTAAGTTTGTTACAAATCCTGGTTCTTTCCCTTTCTTTCCAAAGTACATTCATCAACACCCACATGCAGAAGGGACAGAACCAAAGTCTAATATTAGAACTTATGTATGTGTTTATTTATACTTGTTTTATTCCATGATAGATATACATGCATGGAGGCAAATTTATGTTCCTAGGTGTCCTTGGCTACCTTAGAAATCAAACTGGTCATGTGTTAATCTCTTCTGGCAACTTCCAAAGTTGTTTCATCCGCTCAGCTAAAGCTCACTTCATCTCCTTTGATCCTGTCCTTCTTAAGACATCATGACTGACATGTCTTATACCACCTGTTTTCTAAAGGAGGTTACCTTTGTTAACTTGCAAGTCCCAAATGCTCTGTAACAGAAGTCCCTCTGTCCAGGCTGTGTGGAGATATTCTACACTGAATGCAACTGTTTTCACATGGAGAGTGGAAGTGTAGCCTTAAACTCTTTCCCCCATATAACAGTGTCATTTTTAACTGAACAGGTATTTATTGAGGGTGACTGTAAATGAGATAAACCCACAGTTTGTTTCTACCACCCTGGGATATGTATTTAGTGAGCATTGCTTCCAGCTTCTTCTGCCATGGTTACAGTGATGAACTGGAGTGCCACTCAGCCCTCCAATAGCTCAGCTTGCCTTGGTTACCATACACCACACAGTGGGTTACCAACCAGATGCCAGTAAATGAGGAAACAGAAATGTTAAACAGTGTGCCATAGTGGAAACAGACAGCTAAAACCAGGAAAGAAAGAGGATGGAAAGTCCTCAAATATTCAGTACATTTCTGATAGCTCATGGGTCAAATAAGGGGGGGTGTCTTAAAAAAAACTTGTAAATATTAAAATTCTAGTCATATATGTACCAAACACAGGCATACCCAATTTTATAAGACAAATACTGGTTTCTTTCTTTCTTTCTTTCTTTCTTTCTGTCTTCCTTCCTTCCTTTCTTCCTTCCTTCCTTCCTTTCTTTCTTTCTTTCTTTCTTTCTTTCTTTCTTTCTTTCTTTCTTTCTTTCTTTCTTTCTGTCTTTCTTTCTTGAGCTGAGGATCGAACCCAGGGCCTTGTGCTTGCTAGGCAAGCACTCTACCACTGAGCTAAATCCCCAACCCACAAATACTGTTTATTAGATCTAAATCCACAGATGAACCCTGACATGGTGATATTGGATGACATAGTACCCCATTCTCACAAATTAATGGGTTGTCCATACACAAACTCAACAGAAAAACATTGGAATTGAATGAAATCATAATTCAAAGGGACTGAAAACCACAGAACATCCACCTGAAGGTTAAATATACACTTTCTCCTCAGCAGGACAAAGAACTCTCTAGTACTGACTGCATACTTAGGCAAAAAAAAAAATCTACTCTCAACAAATACAAGAAAATCGAAATAACTTCCTGCATTCTATCTGGACACAATGGAATATTATAGCCTTGAACACCTTCATAAAAAATTAGTAATTTTGAAATAAGCCTTTGAAAAAGTTGAGAGATCTAAAATTAGTAATTTTGAAATAAGCCTTTGAAAACCAGGAAAAACCAAACCCCAAATTAGTAGATGGGAAGACATAATCAAAATAAAGGAAGAAATTAATGAAATGGAAGTGAATAAAAAATTTGTCTAGAATCAAACAAAAAGTTGGGTCTTTGAAAAGATAAACACTTTGGCAAACCCTCAGTTAATCTAACCAAAGGAAAAGGAATGTCCATGTAGGAATGCCCTGAATGAATGAAGTCCTAAGTGAATGTGTGTATTGACTGATCCAAATTAATAAAATCAGAAATGAAAGAGGGAGACATTACAACAGCCACAAGTGAAATTCAGAAAATCATAAAAATATACCTTAAAAGCCTCTATTTCACTAAACTGAAAAATCTAAAAGAAACAGATCAATTTCTATATACACTTGACATATCAAGATTAAACTAATAAGAAAACAAATAATTGCAACAGACGGATAGCTAGTAATGAGACTTAAGCAATAATAAAACGTCTCTCAATTAAACAATGCCCCAAACCAGATAGATTCACTGCAGAATTTTAGCACAATTTCAAAGAACTAATCTGAATGCTATGCAAATGACTCCACAAATTAGAAAAGAATGTCATGTTGGTTTGCCATCTATCAATAGGCATGAATCTTCCAGCTGAGTGCTAACTACTGTAAATGGTTATTTGGAACAATGCAGTTCTTCTTTACAGCATCTGTGTCCCAGGCCACAACTTGCTTTCCATTATTGAAGTCTTTGCTCCTTTAAAATTGACACTTTTCTTTTTCAATCTGAATGATAAGACAGTGCCTTATTGTATGCCTGGCATGTTCTAGGAATTAGATCTTACAGTTTCATTTCAATTTCTGGCAGCCAGGTGAGGTAGCTGCTATTGCTGTCCCCACTCCTTGCCACAAAGGTACCGGAGCATTGGCTCTGGTCACAGTACAAAGCTCAGATTTGAACTCTAGCAGGCTGACTACTTGGTGGTTAAGAGTACTGGTTGCTTTTATAGAGGGTCTGGGTTCAATTCTCAGCACCCACACAGTGGCTTACAACAATCTGTAAGTCAAGTTTCAGGGGACCCATGCCCTCTTCTGACTTCCATGGGCAAAGACAAAACATTCACACACAAAATAAGTCTAAAAAATTAAATAAACAACAAAGCAAATAACATTTTTCTTGTTACTGAAGGTCATTTGAAATTTGTTCTTGTTTTTTAAAGAGCTATAATAATCCCACATATCTTGTGAAATTTAGTAGCATATTTTCTTATACTTTTAATTGTGGGTCTGCCTTTAACAGCTGAGCCATCTCTTCAACCCTAATAGCATAATTTTTATTTGGTGTTTAAATACAATTCACTTGAAGAACTAAGAACTAAGTCAAGGATATAGACCAGCAGTTCTCAACCTGTGCATCTCAACCCCTAACAGATATCCTGCATATCAGATATTTACATTACTATTCATAACAATAGCAAAATTACAGTTATGAAGTAGCAGCAAAATAATTTTATGGTTGGCATTCACCACAATATGAGGAACTGTATCAAAGGGTCACAGCATCTAGAAGGTTGAAAACTGCTGATCTAATCTATCTTTACTTACAGTTGGTGTGTAAGTTGGCAAGCAGTGTGTACCAGTAAAGCAGGTACAGTGCATGTCCTGTTTTTCTGAGAGTCTTTTACCAGGATCCTCCTTCAGCTGAGCGAGTGCCCTGACCCAAGTCATAAAACTGACACAGGAATCCACACATGTTGGCCCCATCCAGGAGGCATGGGCACATCTTGGCCTAGCTGTGGTGGGTTTCTTCAGGAATTCACTTTCCAGTATTGCCATATCGGGTTCTGATTAATTAGCTTACTTTTGATAGTGTTGGCCTAGGTTTGAAATCAGGGTTGTATTTCTGTCCTCTGGAGAAAAGGGCACACACGTTGAATTAATTCTCAATGTAGAAGCAAGTGACAGAAGCATACTTCTTGGAAACCAGGCTTCTGTGGAGGACAGTGTACCATCTGCATGTGAGACTTAAGGGGACCACTGGTGGCTACTAGTTTCTGACATCATGGTCTATTTAGAAAGCCCAAAGGTGCTGCAAACAGATAAGAGAGTGTCTGTGGATTTTATAAAAACAAGGAGACAGGCTCAGAGGAGTCCCCCTAATAAATAAAAGAGAAAAAATAAAGAGATACTGAGATTGTTCTAGTAACTGGTGATCACTACCATTCATTCATTCATTCACTGTTGGCTGATCACTAGGAACTGTACTGGTGTACAAAGAAATAAGTCTTTATATGGTTGTCTTATGATTTTTGAAAACTTGACACCTGTCTATTTTGCTACTGCTCTCAAAATCTTAAGACAAAAGGCTTGCAATCTTCTAGGCTGTGTGTAGACATGAGCAGAGAAAGCCCCTATCTCCTGTCTGAACCCCCGGCTTCTCTAAGAAGAAGATGGAGTTATGGGGACAGGTGAGATAAAAAGAATAGGGCATAGGGCAATATGATCCCTTGTTCTCTCCATTCAGACCTTCCTGGCTGGTCACCATGGTTATCTTTCTGAAAACCTTCAGTGGTAGCATCTCTACTTGGCAGGGGTCTTGGTTTGATTTCTCTTCCTATAACAACATAGCTTTGACTGGGTAATTTATCAAGAATAGAAGGCCTCAGGCTGCATTAGTAACAAGACAGTGAATCAGAACAAATGTTCTCAGTTCTTATCCTTGCCTTGTAAACCCACTAATGCTACTCCACCCTTTGTCCTCACCCAAACCCATTCACTTCCCAAGGCCCCTTCTAAGTAGCATTAACACATGAATGAAGGGGATTGTTTCCAGCACACAGACTTCTGGGTAAATTTCAAACTTGCCAGTAAGGACCAAACATCCCTCTTTGGGCAGGACCTTATGGTAAATACGTTATGATTCACTGATCATATGGTAAGTTTGCAACTACACAATTCTCCATTGCCTGTGAAAGCAGCCATATCACAGTAAGTGGGTGGGCATGGCTGTACTCCAATAAAACATTGTATACAAATAGAGATAGTGAGCTGTAGTTTGCCCATTCTGGTATACAGAGTAAAGAGGAAACTCTTGCACTTGAAACAATACCCACCCCTTCAGTAAACATTTCCTTACCCATACCTTGGAATCTCTGCCATTGTTCTCCATTGTTACATTTCCCTCCAGCCTTCATAGGGAAGACCTTGGTATTGCTGTCTCTTCCATATTTTTCTTTTCCTTTTTTGGACACAAGTTCATGTTGCTGAGGCTATGTAGCCTAGCCTGGCCTTGAACTCCTCTGCTTCTACTTCCTAAAAGCTGGAATTATAAGTGCCCTCCACCACATTTCATTGCCTATTTTCTTTCTCTTTATAAAAAAAATTCATTTAGGTGTAGTTTGGACACCATGTAGATAATGCATTTAAATGGTGCAATTCAATTATCCCTAAGAAATTTCTTTTTAAAACTACTTCCTTTGTGTCCCATAGATTTGGTATGTCATGTTTTAATTTTCACTCAGTTCTAAAAGGTTTTAAATTTCCTTCTTGATTTGTCCTGACTCAATTTTCATTCAGTAGTGACTTGTTCAGCTTTCATAACCTTGTGTAACTTCTATTATTTCTATTGTTTTTGATATCCAGATTTAATATATGGTGGCCAAATAGGAGATGGGGGTGGGGAGAGAGAGAGAGAGAGAGAGAGAGAGAGAGAGAGAGAGAGAGAAAGTAGAGGTGCACACAGCCTCATGGAAGGAGAGAGAGGAATAGAGGAAGGAAGAGCTAGAGAGAGAGAAGGGGGAGGGATTTTCTCTTAAAGAGGACTTAAGATGACATGGTCAGGATGCTGGGTGGGTTCCCAAGAGGTGTGTCTGAATGCCAACATTCCCTAACAATGACTATATAGTGTCTTCCTTTACTTAGTCTGACTAGTTTTTGTTTGAAGTATATTTTATCAGATATTAAAATAAACATGCCTGTTTGCTTCTTGGTTCCATTTGCTTGAATAAATTTTTCTACCCTTTAACCCTAAGATGGTGTCCATCCTTGATGGTAAAGTGTGTTTCTTAGAGGCAGCAGAAAGATGGGTCCTATTTTCTAATCCTGTCTGTTAGTCTGTGTCTTTTTATTTGGGGAATTAAAACCATTAACATTAAATTAAAGATAGGAAGGGAGACATTACAACAGACACTAAGGAAATTCCAAGAATCATAATGACATACTTTAAAAGACCTTTTTTATTCTACCAAGCTGGGAAACATAAAAGAAATGAATGGATTTCTTGATGTATACAACTAACCAAAGTTAAAGGAAGATGGAAAAAAAAAAGATCTAAACAAACCCCCTAGTGAAATATAAGCAGTATATAAAAGTCTCCTACCTAAAAAGAAGCCCAGGTTCAGGTGTATTCAGCTGAAAATTCTACCAGACTTCAAAGAACTATCACCAATGCTCCTCAAGCTATTCTTCAAAATAGGAACTGAAGGAACATCACCAAATAATTTTTATGAAGCCACTATTACCCTGATTCCAAAACCACATAGAAACTCAACCAAAAAGAAAATTATAGATCTTAAGAATGTAGATCCAAAATTTCTCAATGAAATACTTGCAAATCAATTCCAAGAACACAACAAAAACATGATCCACCATGATCAAGTTGGCTTCACCATAAAAATGCATGAATGTTTCAATGTGTGTTAATCAATAAACATAATCTGCCACATAAGCAAACCAAAATACAAAAACCTCATGATCAACTAATTAAGTGCCAAAAAGGCCTTTGACAAAATCCATGTCTTTATGATAAAAGTCCTGGTGAAACTAGAGATAAGAAGGAATATCTCAACTTAATAAAGGCGATTTACAGCAATCTCATAGCCAGCATCAACTTAGATGAATAGAAATTCCAAGCATTTTCACTAAAATCAGGAACAAGGTGAGAATGTCTAGTCTGCCCATTCCTGTTCAATATAATGCTCAAAAGTCTTAGCTGGAGCAGTATGATAACTGAAGATCAATGGGATATAAATAGGAAGAAGCCAATGTATACTTATTTGCAGACAGTACAATCCTAAAGATGTCACCAGCTGATAAGCCACATTCATCAAAGTAGCAGGATACAAAATTAACACACAAAAATCAGTAGCCTTCCTATAAACAAAAGACAAATTGGCCGGGCAGTCGTGGCACACGCCTATAATCCCAGCACTCGGGAGGCAGAGGCAGGTGGATCTCTGTGAGTCTGAGACCAGCCTGGTCTACAGAGCTAGTCCAGGACAGGCTCCAAAGCTACAGAGAAATCCTGACTCAAAAAACCAAAAAAAAAAAAAAAAAAAAAGACAAATTGTGCTGGCTGGTCTTTTATTAACTTGACACACAAACTAGAGTTATCTGCAAGGATGAAACCTTAACTAAGAAAATGATTCACAAGTGCCAATAGTGCATCCACCTGGCACATTCTGGCCTCCAGATTTGGTTAGCTCAAGCTTCCCAGAGACACGAACACATGGAACAGGACAGTGGCAATCAGAACAAACACAGACCATGACAAAGATCACTCACTTACTGGCCAGATTTTCAAATACTCACATGTCAGGAGTCTTGGGGGGAATTCCTGGCCAGTGCCACATATGTTAGGGTCCATGAGAAGTCCCATAAAAGACCACCAGTCACATATGCAATCAGCAAGAACATTTATTAAAAATATCCAGCATGCTGGGGTCTAACCATCTGACAAAAAGGCAAATGGCAATCCTGAGAGAAGTTTTGAGGGAAGTTCACAGGCTCCTTTTAAGCAGGATTAGGGGAAATCCAGGGAGGGGAGGTTAGTCTGGGGGCTGATTGGTGGGTTTAAACAAAAAGTTTACAGGTTGTTAGAGGATTGGTAGGTGGCTCTAGTGGTCAGGGACTTTCCAGTAGCAGGATGGGGAAAGCTATCTTTAGTTAATAGAAGACTGTAAGGTACCTGCTGATTGGTTGCCGCGAGTTGTGGTTTTCCTGAGAACTGCTTGCTTAGCTCAAGTTGGCTCCAGGAAACCAAACTAAGGCCCGGTCTCTGGCAGGGCTACTACGAGAGCCTTTCATGGCCCTTGTCTTGCTCCCCAGCTCTCTTAGTTCTACCCATTTGCCTAAAACTTCATGATCTCATTTTTCCCTGTCCCCTGAAAGGGATATCTGTTGTGTTTTATAAGTGGCATGAAAGAGTCGAACCATACAACAAGGCTCATGTGGAAGGTTCATTGAGGGGAGGGGAAAGAAGGGACAGAGAAGGGAACAGAGATTGGTCCCTGGGGACTAGAGAAAAGGAAGAGAAAGAGAAAGAGAAGGGAGGTTGGCAACACCCGCCTTTTATAAGGAAACATAGCGAATGTGCACAGGGGGCGCTCTTAGTGGCTGCGGCTGAGGATGTATCCTTTCAGGACCCTAAGGGCAGGCCAGTACAGATGCCTAAATGCTAACAATATCTTTGTGTATATGTACTATATTTTCATGACAGATAAATGTCAATGAATGACATTTAGGTGGTTTTTACTTCTTAGCTAGTGTGAGCAGAGGGACAGTGAAAACGGCTGAGCAAGTATCTTGTGGAGTAGGATGTCCTTGAGCATATGCCAAGGAGTGATATATCTGAATCATATACTATATTTATTTTAAGATTTTTGAGAAATCTCCATACTTATTTCCAGAATGGCTACATCAGTTTGTGTTCCCTCCAACAATGAATGAGGGTTTTCCTTGTTTGGTTGATCTTAGTCTTTCTAACTGGAGAAGATGAAATCTCAAAGCTGCTTTAATTTGCCTTTCCCTAATTGCCAAAATACTAAACACTTTTTGAGCTTTTTTTAAGCCATTTTGTTTCTTCTATTAAAAATTCTCTATTTATATCCCTACCTCACTTGTTGATTGGATTATGTTTCCTTGACTTATCTTCCATTCTATGGGTTTCTCCTTCACTCAGTTTACTGTTTCCTTGTGGTGATATTGCGTTCCCCAAAATATTGTGTGATCCTCATAAACTTATCTGGGATCAAAGAACATAACAGCCACTAGATATAGAGGCCAGAAAATGGTGGCACACATGCCTTTAATCTTGGGAGGCAGAGATCCACCTGGATCTCTGTGAGTTTAAAGCCACACTGGGAATAGCCAGGCATGGTGACTCACACCTTTAATCCCAGGAAGTGATGGCAGAAAGCAGAAAGGTATTTAAGGCATGAGGACAAGGAACTAGAGCTGGTTAAGCTTTTAGGCTTTTGAGTAGCAGTTCAGCTGAGATCCATTCTGGATGAGGACTCAGAGGCTTCCAGTCTGAGGAAACAGGATCAGCTGAGGAATTGGTGAGGTGAGGTGGCTGTGGCTTGTTCTGCTTCCCTGATCTTTCAGGATTCACCCCAATACCTGGCTTCAGGTTTGATTTTATTAATAAGACCTGTTAAGATTCATGCTATATTTCTGTAGCTCCAGTTCTGCTGGGCCCACAGTCAGGACAAATCTCTCTCACCTGCCAGTACCTCAGCTGCTCAGACCCAACCAAGTAAACACACAGAGACTTATATTATTTATAAACAGTATGGCTGTGTCAGGCTTCTAGATAGTTGTTGTTATATCTTAAATCAACCCATTTCTATTACTCTACAAGTTGCCACATGGCTCGTGGCTTACTGGTGGTACCTTACATCTCACTTGTCATGGTGGTGGCTGCCTCAGCCTTCTACTTCCCAGAATTCTCCTTTCTCCTGGTCCTGCCTATACTTCCTGCCTGGCTACTGGCCAATCAGTGTTAAATTTATTAACCAATCAGAGCAACACATTTAACATACAGTACATCCCACAGCACATTTCCTTAGCTATACTGAAGGATTTTTGGTTTTGTTTTGTTTTGTTTTGATTTTATTTTTTTATTTATTTTTTTTTTGAGACAGGGTTTCTCTGTGTAGTTTTGGTGCCTGTCCTGGATCTTGCTCTGTAGACCAGGCTGGCCTTGAACTCACAGACATCCACCTGGCTCTGCCTCCCAAGTGCTGGGATCAAAGGAGTGCACCACTGCCACCTGGCTGTATGGAAGCTTTTTAGTTTTATGAGGTTCCACTTGTCAATTGTTAGCCTTAATTCCCAGGTAAATGGAGTCCTGTTAACTTATTCAGAAAATCATTTCTTATACCTACATTTGTAGGGTACTGCCCATGTTCTCTTGTAGCAGTTTGTGTTTCCAGTTTCAAATTGAATTCTTCCATCCACTTGTCTAGTTTTTGCACAGGGTGATAGATAAGGACTAATTTCATTCTTCTGCCTGTGTTGTTCAGTTCTTGTACCATTTCCTGAAGATGCTATTTTCCTTTAGTGTATCGTTTTGTCTTTATGTCAAGTATCAGATGTATGAATGTATGAGTACTCATGTTTGGGTCTTTGTTTCATTGATATATATGTCTTTTGTTCCAGTATCATATTGGATTTTTAAAATTATCATTATTGTAGCTCTATAATGTATCTCGAAGTCTGGATTAGTAATCTTGCCAGTATTACCATTTTTCTCAGGATTGCTTTGGATATCTGGGGTCTTTTTGGTTCCATATGAATTTTAGGACTTCTTTCCTATTTCTGTGACTAAATTTTTGGGAATTTTGATTGGGATTGCACTGAATCTGTAAACTGTTTTTGGTAGGATGGTCATTCTCACAATATGAATTCTACTAATCCATGAACGTGATGTGCCTTTCCACTTTCTAGTGTCTTTTTCAACGTCCTTCTACATGTCTTTGAAGAATAAAATGTGGAGGTCTTTTGTCTTTGACACTATTGTAAACAGGAGTGTATTCATGATCTCTTTCTCAGTGAATTTTTGGTGGTGTATGGCAAGGATATTGATTTTTTGTAAGTTAACTTTGTGTCCTGCCACTTTGCTGTAATTCATTGTCTAAAAGTTTTCTTAGGATCTCTTCTTTGGGAGCTCTAATGCATAATATCATGTCATCTGCAAATCAGATAATTTGACTTCTTTTCCTATTTGCATCTTCAATTTCCTTCTCTTGCCATATTGCTCTGCCTAGTAAGGAAAATAAGATTTTTAATTTTGGGGAATCTCTATTTTTTTTTTCATTTAACAATTTCGTTTGTCTTCTTCCCAAGGCTCTTCAAATTTCTAGTCTTGGAGCCGTGGCTTCACCTCTCCTTTGTGATATGCCTATATGCCACCTGTCTGTCTCCATTTTTTTTCCACTTCACTTTTAGGGTACATGCCTGAAAGTCACTCAACTCAGCCTGTCTCATAACAGATACTTATGTTTCCTCAAGACTGTGACTAGTGAAGAATGGCTCAGGATTTAAGATCACTTGTTTCTTTTTGTCTTAGGGTTTTTATTGCTCTGAAGAGACATCATAACCATGACAACTCTTATAAAGAAAGCATTTAATTAGGGTAGCTTGCTTACAGTTTCAGAGGTTTAGTCTGTTATCATCATGGCAAAAGCATGGCAGTGTGCAGGCAGATGGTAGCCGAGAGTTTTGCAGGCAACAGGAAGTTGACTAATTCACTGGGTGGTAGGTATTCTGAGCATAGGAAACCTTAAAGCTTGCCTCCACAGTGACATGCTTCCTCCAACAAGGCCATATACACTTCAACAAAGCCTCAGCTCCTAATAGTGCCACTCCCTATGAGATTATGGGGGCCAATTACATTCAAACTACCACACTCTTCCAGAAGACCTAGATTCAATTCCCTGCAGCCACATGGTAACTCATAACTACAACTCTAGTTCTAGGGGCTCCACAATGTGCACAGACATACATGCAGCCACTCACACATACCTATAAAACAAAAACAAAACAAGGCTGTGGCTGCATAGGTGTAGGGACATTGATCAGTTCTGGGCCCTCATTCCCTCTACATGTAAAGAAGGAGTTGAAGCTTCAAACTGTGCCCTTTCTTCCAGTGGTGGGGTCTGAATCATCTTCAAATGGTATCTCAAGTACAGATGTGATGCCATCAAGTTAGGAGATTATGATAATACTTCACTTTTTAAAGTTGGTTTTCTCTCTCTCTCTCTCTCTCTCTCTCTCTCTCTCTCTGTCTGTGTGTGTGTGTGTGTGTGTGTGTGTGTGTATTGTATTGTATACAGTGATGTGTATGTGCATGCATGCACATGTGTGATATGTTGACTGGCTTGCAAAGGCTAATAAGATTGCATTTGCTCATGTTCTTATGGGTCTTGCATTTGTGTTGCTTTAATATATGTTATATTAAATCATGGAGGCAGGTGGTTATTTATTAGAGTTCCTTGATAAGAAGTAGCATTGATGGGGATACTGAGGGACAATTTTTTATTCTATATTAGAAAGGCACATTTATATTTCATTGTGTAGAAAGGAACCTGAATGTTCACAATGTAAGTAGCCTGGCACATTACACTGATAACACCTTGTTTGTTGTAAGTTAACTTTTAACCTAGATGTAACACAGATGGGGACTCAGAAGGAATGCAAGACTCAGCAGCCTTGGGTATATGTGAATCATCCACTATACAGGAAGGCATTAATATCGTGAATGTCAGAGTCAAGGTTGACCACCTGAGCAGAGGGAAAAGACTAACCTTTGGAGTGATTGCCTGTCTTGCTTCTGAATTTCTATTGAGTATGCTAGCTGGAGATGGGCCAGGGAAGGCAGATATAGGGTCAATAGTTTACTGGTTTCTCAAAATGCTGGGTCTCTGAATACAGTGCAATTTAAAGATTCATTGTCGGTCTCTGCTCATTGGTTTCTGTAGTAACAGGCAGAATGGATTACCTTATTCTAGTACGTCAGCAACTGGGTTGCTGGATTGCTCACAGAACTTAGGGGAAGGAAGAACCAGGACAGGGAGTGAGGCAGCTATGGGAACCAAAAAGCAGTTCCCAAGCAACCATCACCAGAGCACCTCTCGTTAGCTGAGTGAGTACCAAAGAAATTTAGTTCACTCACAATTGAAATCTGAGAGCAAAGTATCTGACTTACCTAACTTAGGCTATGTGTGTACACTTTGTCCAGGGAAGGGCAGGGCCCCTTGATTGATAGCCGCCTAGAACTATGCACATTTAGGGAGTGACATTTCCCAATAGGAAAATCAATGATAACAGAAGAACTGATTGGATTTTGAAAGGCAAAAACATACAGGAACATGAAAAGAAGATGATGAATATGTAACTAGGACTAGTGGGAGGAGAAATTCATAAAAATAATAACAGATATTCATAAAGTGCTTTGAAGGTTCTAAAAAAGGAAGGAGAACGAGGGAGGAGATACAGAGGAGGATGAGGAGGAGAAGAGGGAATCAGTAATGAATCAAGAAAAACTTCACAAAAGAAAGGATATTTAACTTCCTTTTTCTAGATCAGTGGTTCTCTAGCTTCCTAATGCTGTCATCATTTGATATAGTTCCTTGTGTTGACCTCCAACTATAAAATTATTTCATTGCTACTTCACAACTGCAATTTTGCTACTATTATGAATCATAATGTAAATATCTAATATGCAGGATATTTGATATGCAACCCCCAAAGTGGTCATGATGCACAGGTTGAAAAATGCTGGTCTAGGGCGATGGTATATTTTGATATGGAATATGTGAACTGGGGCAGAAAAGACCCAGGTAGGGAAGCAGATTGAGTAAAGGTAGGAGACTGGATATTTAGGCAACACACACTAATTTTGTTTGATTTTAAGACTGAGCAGAAGTTCTCAGATTACACTCTGGAAATGGCTGTAGAAACTGAGATCCTGTTAAGAGTTCTATGAGGTAAAAATCATTTCTCTAGTAAGGAGATGATGTCAGCTTCTCATATTCATTCTCTCAGTAATTCAGGGTGGGTTCTTCCATGATTTATCATGCTATGCTGCCATTATTGTAATGACAAATAGAATTAGCAAAGGTTATTCTTTTTTTTTTTTTTACCTTTCTAGAGCTTTATTGGGAGAGAGAGCGAGAGCGAGAGAGAGAGCCAGAGAGAGAGAGAGAGAGAGAGAGAGAGAGAGAGAGAGAGAGAGAGAGAGAGACCGCACAAAGGTAAAGCTTATTCTTGTGTTTAACTATTAATTTCTAATGTAGAAAACACCAAATGCTATAATCCACAGAGTTTAGGACTCTGGGACTCTAATATCTGAAAGTTTGAAAATCACTGGTATTTAACATATGAAGTAGAGAGGTGGTCATGATACTGCACATCTATTCTAGCCTCATGCTAATGTGTATAGTTATCTGATAGTGATTTCCAAGGGTTTTGAACAGGAAAATAACATATGTTGCTGCCCTTTAAGAATAATTTGGAAGCAGACAAAACTAAAGGTTGAAAAATGGGAGTAGATAGTGGGAAGGGAGAGGATTACAGGGTTACTATAAAATCCTAGATGGGAAAGATTGTTACATGACACTATTCATGGGTAATACTGAACAAATGTCTACTCACCACAGACCAGGAACCAAAAATGAATCGAAGTAACAATACCACCAATGTCCAATATGGTGGACCAATGAGTTTATTGGTTTTACTTACAGGAACATGGACAACTCAAACTTTCAGTTATATCACTGAAAGCCAATGTCAGCATGCATGACATAGCTGCAACCCAGAAGGTCTCTGGATAACTTGTAGGTAATTTGAGTAGTTCTTATTACTCATATAACCCTGAAGAGAGAGGATCTTTGTACATCTGGTATGTTTCAGGAACTTCCTGAATTCTTTGAGTTGTTGCTTCTTGTGTTTTAATGAGATTCTGTAGTGGTGTTTGCTCTGCCCATGACCTTGGGCTTTAAGGCCCAAAAGAGGGAGTGTTTCCTGGCATTGTATGTGAACTCTTATAAGGAAAAGGAGAAGGGTCACATGCTCCTTCTCCCTGCTCCTGCCTACAAGGTGGATTTACTCCTGCTCAGATCAGAGGACAACTTCTGCTATCTACTCCAGTCTGTAATCATAAGTGTGTTTCTTCAATTTATATCTTAATAAATTATGTTACCCATTTAATAGAACTCATGTGGATTGATCCTAATAAGTGGCACCCACATGACAAAAAGACCCACATTCCCTGCAGCTTCTGCCTGCAGCCTCTGGAGCAGTGACAGCAGGTTGGCTCAGAGGCTTGTGTGCTCACTGTAGGTCAACCATGAGTACCCTAGAGCCACTGGGTCCCAACCACATGGATCTGAGCTCCTCATGTACCTACTGGGGCTACTTGCATGAACAAACCCTAAAGTATGTGGGTGGCTGCTGGTGAGTTTCTCTGCCTTGCAGAGCCCCACAATCCAAACTCCCCAGAAAGGGCTTGACCCCTGCTCAGGGGACTAGCTGCATACAGCAGCCCAGTGTCTATAGACCAGGCAGCTCATGAAGCATGTGAGTTAATCACTCTCTGGCCAGGTGACTCAACAAGATAGCACTAGGTGCCTTTCTGTTTTCTTGCATTTAGTGACAGGATCGTGTCACCTGTTTAAAGATTATCAGCAGACTGTTCCTTTACTTTTAAAATTGTTTAGTGTATCAGCTGCCAAGCCAGCTAGCTCAGTCAGTAGAGCATGGGACCCTTAATCTAAGGGTCATAGGTTCATGCCCCACAATTAGAAGAATTGCTAAACTGTCTTATTAATAAAGAACCCAGAAC
This sequence comes from Onychomys torridus, assembly GCF_903995425.1. Lineage (NCBI taxonomy): Eukaryota > Metazoa > Chordata > Mammalia > Rodentia > Cricetidae > Onychomys > Onychomys torridus. Next base: position 42,278 of record NW_023412335.1, read on the forward strand.
CAGGTATTAGGGTAAAAACTGAGAGGTCACAGAAGCAGAAAGACATCAGCCATGTGTTAGTTAAATCGGCGCTGCTGGTGGCTGGCCACAGCTCACAACAGCCATGCTGGCAGATGAGCATACTGGAGGAAAGTCATGAGCCATGGTTACCTTTCCAGAACTTTATTGGGAGAGAGAGGGAGAGAGGGAGAGACAGAGAGAGGAAGAGAGACAGAGAGACTGCGTGGAGGGTGGAAAGAGAGAAGAGGGGGCACAGAGGGCCTGCCTGCTTTTTATGCTGGCCCGCATCCCAGGATGATGACATAATTAAGGATAAAACCCTTACACCATGTTCTCATCTGCTAGGAAATCCTTGGCCCAAGAGAGACTTAATTCCTGTATACCCATGCCTATGTGCCTTTCTGTCTCTGCCCTCTTACTGCCTTTCTCTGCCCAACTACATCACTTTCTCTTTCTGCCTGTCTGTACAGACCTCCACAGTTAGTGCTGATTAGGGTTCTCAGCATGGCCTTTAACACAAATGCTGGGATTAAAGGTGTATGCTACCATTACCTGACTTCTATATTTATATAGTGGCTGGCTTTTTCCTAATCTTCAGATAGCTTTATTGGGGTACACAAATAAAATATCACCACAAGTTTCCCATCAGGATGGAATATTTCAACATGGAGCAAACTGTTACAGAATAAGTACATATTAATAAAGCAGAACTGAGGCTAGGAAAGGTCAGAAAGGCACTCAAACTCTTCTGGAGGTGCTTTTTTTTAAAAAAAAAAATATATATATATATATATATATATATATATATATATATATATATATATATATATATATATATATATTTGTGTTTTAATTTTACACATCAGCCATGGGTTCCCCTGTCCTCCCCCTCCCTCCCCTGCCTTCCTCTCAGCCCCTTCCCTCCAGGGCCAAGATTCCCCTGGGGATTCAGCTCAACCTGGTAGATTCAGTACAGGCAGGTCCAGTCCCCTCCTTCCAGGCTGAGCATATGTCCCTGTATAAGCCCAAGGTTCCAAACAGCCAGCTCATGCACTAAGGACGGGTCCGGGTCCCACTGCCTGGGTGCCTCCCAAACAGTTCAAGCTATTCAATTGGCTCTCTTATCCAAAGGGCCTGATCCAGCTGGGGACTCCACAGCTTTTGGTTCATAATTCATGTGTTTCCATTAGTTTGGCTATTTGTCCCTATGCTTTTTCCAATCTTGGTCTCAACAATTCACACTCTTACAGTCCCTCCTCTTTCTCGACAATTGGAGTCCTGGAGCTCCACCTGGGGCCTGGCCGAGGATCTCTGCCTCCACTTCCATCAGTTATTGGATGGGAGTCTGGAGGTGCTTATTACCAAACTTAGAATATGAACATGGATGACATAACTGGATGTCAATATGCAGAATATTGCAAAAAGATCCATATCTATCACCATGCACAAAACTCAAATCCAAGTCGTTCAAAGACCTCAACATAAATCCAGCTACACTGAACCTGATATAAAAGAAGTGCAATGTAGCCTTGAACACATTAGCACTGAAGACCACTTCCTAAATATAACACCAGTAGCACAGACACTAAGAGCAACAATCAATAAATAAATAGGACCCCCTGAAACTGAGAAGCTTCTCTAAAGCAAAGGACATAGTAAATAAGACAAAATGACAGCCTACAAAATGAGAAAAGATCTTCATCAACTCCACATCTTACAGAGGACTGATCTCCAAAATATATAAAGAACTTAAGAAACTAGACATCAAAAAACCACACAGTCCAATTAAAATGTGATACAGATTTAAACAAAGAATTCTCAACAGAAGAATAGATGAAAGACATTTAAGGACTTGCTGAACAGCCTTAGTCATCAGGGAAATGCAAATCAAAATGTCAGGATAGCTAAGATCAAAAACATAAGTGACAGCTTATGTTGGAGAGGATGTGGAGCAAGGGGAACATTCCTCTACTATTGGTGGAACAGCAAACTTGTACAGCCACTTTGGAAATCAGTATGGCAGTGTAGTGGATAGCCATCCCAGCATTGGCCTGGAAGTTCCAACCCCCATTGAGGCTTCGGTAATGGTCACGCCCACAAGGCAGGATGGAGGAGGAAGCGGAAGACGAAGGATCGGAAAGAGTGTCCCACTTGGTTCCTGGACCCTGGACGCTGGAGGTAGACTGAGCAGAGTTCTCCAGAGAACAATGCCGGACTGTGCTATACCTTTGCCAGAACCTGCAACCTAACCCTTGATTTGTAAGTTAGCCCACAAAATAAACCTCCCTTTTAACTACGTGGAGTGGCCTTAATAATTTCACCAATATGGCAGTTTCTCAGAAAATTGGGAATCAATCTTTCTCAAGATTCTGTGATACCACTTTTGGGCATATACCCAAGGGATGCTTGGTCCAAGGTGCATGGCATCCCTGGCAACAAGAACTTAAATTCTACCTCTGAGAGGCAACTGAAGGTAACAGTTTTAGGAATTTGTTGGACAACCTTGACAACTTAAAAGGCAGCTTTTCATGCCTAATGTTGGAGTTTTTGTTAGATAGTCTATGGATCTTGGAGGGGGCAGTCTCACTCTTGGTTACCTTTGTGGTTTAAATGTGTCCCAATGCTCATGTATTGGAAACTGAATTATCAGTGCAATGGAGTTTGGAGGTATAAGCACATGATCATGGGAATAAGCTAGTTATCATAGGTTCTTGACAAATGCATGAATTTGACCCCCTTCCTCACCCTTTTTCCATATTCCATCATGGGAAGATGCAATAAAGGTCTTGCCAATGTGGATCCTTTGACTTTAGTCACAAGCCTTCAGAAAGGTAAGAAATATTTTTTATTCTTTATAAACCAACTAGATGTCATGTTACAGTATTGTACAACAGACAAAGACAGTTGTTAGGAAAACTACTATCCTTCCATTTATGCTCAGTGCTCACTTCTCATTCTCTTTGCTTTTTTTTGTTTTTGTTTTTGTTTTTGTTTTGAGACAGGGTTTCTCTGTAGCTTTGGAGCCTGTCCTGGACTAGCTCTGTAGACCAGGCTGGGCTCGAACTCACGGAGATCCACCTGCCTCTGCCTCCCAAGTGCTAGGATTAACAGGCGTGCGCCACCACCACCCGGCTGCTTTTTTAAATTTACTCTCATATATTGAAATCCTGTTCTCATGTATGTCTATTCATGAATTTTGCCTAAGCACATTAAAGTATCTGGTTACGTGGTAGGTGTCACTAAGAATAATCACATGCTGTAACAGAAATTATTCTGTACAGGGTTTGGCTACATTTTGATGAAATAGTATGATAGAACCTACAGAATTTGGCAACAGCTCAGGAATAGGTGTTAAATATATTTTAACACGAGGCTTAAATGGCTAAAAAAATATAGTCAGAAAATCTAGCCCCCTCTCCCAGCTCCATTGCTTTCAGATCTCTGTACGGAAAGTAATAGTGCTCCCTGCCATCTTCTTCTGGTAGTCTTCATCAAAATCCTCACTTTGTGCCACAGTAAAGTAATTCTTCCAGTCTCCAGGCATCCCTGAAACAAAATGAAGTCTCAGAGATTGCTGTAGGTACAGAAGGGGGAGTGATTATACACCCCTAGGACCTGCACCAAGATGAACAGGTACACAAGCCACCTCTCCAACTCTACAGCTATTAGCAAAGCAAGTCAGGTAGTATGAGACATCAGTGGAAAATATAAGTCAACTATAGGATCAAGAGATTTATTTGGCACCTCAAGATGTCAATCTTACCTACCTTTCCTCATGAAAGGGGAGATAGAGTGGTCCATGATGCTGGTGGGTAGAGTGGTATAGTTGGCCATTGGGTTTTGCTTCATTACATCAAAGGAGGTATGATAGATAATTTTATTTAGAACTTCCTCTGATATGTCTTTTTCAAGGAATTTTACTATCTTCTCAATTTCTCTCTTTGGGTCCTGTATGTGGAATAGTTATTAAAAATAAATAATTGTTTCCATTGGAGATGTTGTTTAGTCAGTATAGACAATATTTGGGAAAGGATGTGTCAAGGTGCCGATTGAAATTTATCTTAAGTAGTTTTAGTGCAGGGCACTGACTGTCCCAGGTTCTGCTCCTGCCCTCTAGGAGTGTAACTTGTAGCAGGGGACAAACATCTCCACAGACAGCAGCCTTGGGAGAGGAACTGTGGCATATCCTGGGTGTCAAGGATTGTGTGAAGATCATATAAAACAGAAACTATGTTAGTTTGTGTGACTAGCTTTGGTCTATTGACTGTAATAATCAGAAAAAGGGGATTGTGAGTTTTCAGAAGTCTAATAAGAGAATGAATAAAGGTTATCAATTTGACTCAGGAATGTGAACCCTTGCCACTTGCCTCATTCTGATGAAAGCCAAGGTGCTAAGCGCCTGGTTAAATCACACTGGACTTCTTGACTTTGGTATAGGAGTTGAATTTGTAACATGAGTACACTTATCCACAGGATTTTGAGAGTAGACCTGTGGTCTACTTATTCACAGTGAAACAGAGAGAGGAGTCAGTTCAATATTCCACTCTATGTATCCTGTTAATCCTGCTAGTGTTCACATGGACTAGACCTCAATTAATGATGGATGTCAGGGGTGTGGAAGAGGGAGAAGGAATCTAAACTTTTTAAATACAACTATATGCACTCTACAATTATGACTGAATAAATCTACAGTAACTTTGTGAGATAGACAACAAACCATTTTGTAGATAATAAAACATGGCGTGAGGGTGTCAGAATCTAATCCACTGATTGACTATAAAACTTCTTCTGTTTTCTGAGGAGGAAAGATAAAACTAAAGAATGTCTTCAAGGATCTTCTGCAGGCAAGCTCACATCCCAGGGTGTCACTGGGCTATCTGGATCTGAGGATGTGGGAATACCCAGTGGAGGTTACACAGCCCTCACCTCTTTCATGTCTTCATAGAAGAGGTAGAGAATGCGGTGTTGGTCTTTCACATCCCACCATCCCTTTACATGGTCATACCAGGAGCCCCACAACACTGAGGAGGAAAGAGATGGAATATACTATCACCTTAAAACTCATCAAATGAGGATGGCTGTGCTAAATAAAGGAGAACAATTAACAAATACAAGTGTAATGCAAAGATCCTGAACAGAATTCTTACTTGCAGAAGAGATTTTTATACACACATACACACACAAGAATTTCTTAGCCCTTTCCCCCATGTATTACTAGATATATACACCCTTCCATTCCCACCCAGCTTTGTGTCTTTTTATTCCCATCAAGGCCAAATATTCTTGGATGTGTTGTCTTCCACTAGAGAATGGTAGACTTCTCAGACACTATACTCTTGGAGACAACTGACCCTTTCTCTTTCACCAACAATCCCCAGTAGCTCATTTGTTAGGGGAAGAATTTTGTTTCCAACTCTTCTCTCTATGCTAGAATTTGGTTTGGCTCGGCCTGTCACAGGGTTTATGAATACTCTCACAATTGGGGTACATGTGCAGTGCCTCTGCTTTGGCCAAAAGACACTGTTCCCTTGTATCATGCACTGCCTCTGGCTCTTAGATTTTGTGCCCCCTCTTCCTTTCTTAAGAGTATTGAGAAAAATGATAAAATACATCCTGAATTCCTTGTTTTTGACTCCCATTGTTCAACTTTCTCTGCTATGAAGAATGGAATTACAACTGAGTTCAAAACTTTCACTTTTTGTTACATTATTACATGGCACATAGATTAGTGTTAAGGTGTATGTGTATAAAAATCATAGATGTTATGTGTATAATATATGTATATACACATAGTATGGTTTTGAAAAGACTTGGGAAAAATCTCTTACTACCAAGTATCTGGACAACTTTGCTCTGTGATGGTGAGTGTTGAGAAGTATGCTGGCCATCTTTTGCTGGCTCTGCCTACCCTGCTCAGCAAGTCGAACTCAGCTTATAGTTGGACTTTGTTCAAAGAGTTTCTGGAAGGCTTTTGGATACTGCAGATGCTATACTTGTTTCCTTGGTATACTTCCTGTTGGCTCACTGTGGTTTCCTGGTGCCACTATCAAGGCTTTAAGTTCCCAATAAGGGTCCCTCTGATAGCTCCAGGAGCTAGTGCACACCATAAACCTCTACTAGCCCTTGATGACTTCCCCAACTTCTGCTCACAACTGTCAATAGTTTTTGTCAAAATCTTCAGAGATGACCTAGTCAGAGTATATCATCTACTTCTTTGAATCACCTTAAGGGATGCAAATATCTACTGAAAATCTTGTCTGTTGTCAGCACACGGGTTAGGAAGTAGAAAGGCACAGTTTTCTTTCACTCACCGTTTCCAGCTTTAAATGTTTCAACATATTCTTCCCATGTCCCAGGGTCAGGCAGCATTCTGTTCATTCTTGAGAAATGGTAGTAAGATACCAGGCAGTCCTTGGCATTTCTGGCCACATAGATAATCTAGGTTTGTCCAGCAAAGGGAGTGGCGGCCAGAGAGGAAACAAGACAGAAAATATCATCATTCAATATGGATACTTTCATTCTTTGAAAGTTTTTTGCAGATTGCAGGCTAACTTATTGGAGGAATTGGGCCATGTGTGTTTTTATGCTCAACATGACAACCTTTTCTAATATGTTCACAAAACATTCTAATTTATAGCTATAATCTTAACATTATTACTAAGTATATCCTTTTTTATCTTAAAGGTGTGGTTTGTGTGATAAATATTGCTGTTACCTTAAACTAACTTGGAGAATAAGGTGGGTGCCTTGTTCCAGTCATAACAAGTTGCTGCAGAAACTAATTTCTCACAGTTTTGGAGCCTGAAGAATTGAAGATAAAGATGTCAACAGATTCACTGGCTCACTTCCTCACAGATGGCCATCTTTAATGAAGGCCTCAACCCTATTGATGAGGCCCTACTTTTATAAAATGATCACTAAAGACCTACTTCTGAATCCCATCACCATGGGAGTTAAAATTTTAATATATTAATTTGGAGAACAGAACATTCAGACCACAGGGCATGGGGGTTTTCACCATATAGAAGAAAGTCCTCCCTAGCTTTTGATGAGTAAAGATTCTAAATGGGCTACAGGATGGGAGAAGTAAGGCTATGAGCCAGCCAGTGTCTTCTCTATAAGATAACGCCAACCACACAGATGAATTCTTCCCTGCTTTTCATCCTCTTGTGGCAGTATTAAGTCCACCCACCCCCACCTTGGAGAGATTTATGAGGGTATCTTTGTATAAGGAAGACAATGGTATGATCTAGCAAAGGAGAGGTGACCCCTTGTCTTGCTATCTGTCCTCTTCCTTTTCTTACCTCTTGGCTCCCATTCTAGCATGTAGCCGTATATGTTTGCAGCAGTGATGGGGGAGGAAAATATTGCTATAGTTTGATATGATATGAGTAGCATTCCCCAAATAGCCAGCTGTGGACCTGATCTCCAGGGTACTGCTTACAAGGAGGTACTGCTGACACTTTAGAAACAAGGCTTAAAGAGAGAGCCTTAAGACACGGGGCGGGGTGGGGAGGTATACCCTCCAAAGATATTAAGGATCTTTCCTTCCCTCTCCCTGTTTACTGCTCTCCCACTCTCGCTGTCTTTCATTTCTACTGTGAGATTCAGCTTCTCACTTTGGACTCCATTCCCACCATGATGTTGCTCTTACTAGAGGCTCAATCCAGAGAACTGCCTAATCTTGAAAGTGAAACTCCAGAACCATGAACCAAAATAACCCTGTCCTCACATCATCAGTAGCTTGTGCTCCGTATTTTGCTCTAAGTAGCACTGCCAAGCTTCTCATCTGTTACAAGCATCTTCGTGTCTTCTCAAGCACTTATGTCCAGTGCCTCACTTGCTTGTTTTCCTTCTGGTGAATTACCTGAATGTATGCTTTCCCAAGGGCATTGCCTTCATTACTCTCAGTCCTGCATGACTGTTTCTCTGCTCCCTTCCTTGCTGCTGGATTTCTCTCCAATGTTCATGAAAGTACTTAGGAACCCAAGCAGTGTGAGGCAACTACAGTCTCACTATCATATAAATAAAAATATATATACACATTACATTACAGGGGCTCATGTCTGCCAAACAAGTGCTTCCTGGTTTAATCTTCAGCCCCTATTTTGCATACTATTCCTGTATTGAGTATTATATTCAAGACTCAAGAGACTAGAAACAAGAGAAGTCCCAGGCACAGGGAATATATGCAAGAGTGCTTGCAATAAGGAATCCAAAATCAAATGTAATTTTGAAGAGTCTCGTAACTTATATTAGTTTCTTGTTGGTGCTGCAAAAAAATTATCATACCTCTAATGCTGAAAAAGTTATATTCATTATCTTAGATTCCCAGAGAACATGTTTCATGGGACTACAGTGAAGTGGTCAGCCCGGTAGGTGGTAGGTTCCTTTTGTTGACTCTAAATGTAAATTCATTTCCTCATTGCTTCCAGCTTCGGAGATCACTTGCATTTCTGGGCTGCTGACCCTTTCCTAGAATCACTTCTCCTTTGTTCTTCACTTGCTACATCTCCTACTTCTGCTTGGTTCTTTTACAAAGACCCCCCTCTGGTGAGATATAGGCCCCAGATAATTTAGACTGCTCACTACATCTCAATCAGACCCTCAAGACGTATTTGGCAATAGTAACGTTCCCAAGTTCTATTGCCTGGGATACAGATGGTGAGTAGCCACACTGTTATGCCTGCAATGCCACCATGAAACGAAAAGCTTAGACAAAGGTCTCTGAAGTCGTTTACTGCTCACATCTGAGTGGATAATGAGAGAGGCTGCCACGCAGAAGCTTGCAGTATTTAGAAGACTGATTTGGTGTTGGTGTTATGATTAGGCAGGTGTTTGTGTCTCTTCTGACACTGGGTCTACAAGGTTTGGCAATAATATACTACAGCAACATTGAAAACCCATTAAGGGAGAGCTGCAGCTTTCTTGCATAAAGAGTGGACTCTACCCCTGGTAGGGTGGGAAACATGCCCTTGCTATCTCCCTTAAGAGTTAATCCAGCTCTTAAATTAATCCAGGATTTAAGCTTCACTTAAATCAACCAGGCGGTGGTGATGCATGTCTTTAATCCCAGCACTCGGAGACAGAGGCAGGCAGATCTTTGTGAGTTCAAGGCCAGCCAGGTCTACAGAGCAAGTTCCAGGGTAGCTAGGGGGCTGTGACACAGAGAACCCTGTCTCAAAAAATAAAAAATGAAAAAAAAGAAGATTCACTTTTCTTTCCCAGAATTCCTGCCACAAAGAACAGTCACTTTAGATCTCCTGTGTGTCTCTGCTGGGCCTGTGTGTCCTTCTGAGTCAGGCCGTAACTTTTCCCTTTTTGTCTCTTCTCTTTCTCTTTCAGAGGCTGGCCAGAGCCCAAGTATGCCTCTCCAGTACTTTAGGCTTTTTCACTTTTTCTCTAATGTTTCCTTGGCCCCTGCCATGTGGCTGCTTGTTAAGCTGGCCTCCATGCTTAACTCAAACAGCATGCCTTCCCCCACCACCACCTGCCTGTCCATTCTCTTCTTCCAGGCAGATGACAATATTTACAGCTTGCCTTCCCTGGGGATTTTCTTTTAAATACCAACAAAATTGCCCTTGAGCTTCCATTTGAATCTGTTCTTAAACTTCTTCATTCATGAAACTCGCAGTCCCTATGAAAGAATCTCACTTGAACAGTATCATGTGGTAACCGAGAATGGAATCCTCGCTGGGTGGTGGCGCACACCTTTACTCCCAGCACCCAGGAGTTGGAGGCAGATGGATCTTTGTACGTTCAGGCCAATCTATAGAATGAGTTCCAGGACAGCCAGGACTGTTACACGGAGAAACCCTGTCTCAAAAACCAAAAAGCCAGGAAGGAAGGAAGGGAGAGAAAGGGAAGAAAAGGATAAAGGGAAGAAAAGGAGAAAGGGAAGAAAAGGAGAAAGGGAAGAAAAGGAGAAAGGGAAGAAAAGGAAAGGAAAGGAAAGGAAAGGAAAGGAAAGGAAAGGAAAGGAAAGGAAAGGAAAGGAAAGGAAAGGAAATTGATTATTGGTTCTTCAGCAGCAAAAGTAACTTGCAATAAAAGAAGATATCTAGCTGTGGGATTTGTGAGAATTCAGAGCTGCCTGCTACTCAGGCCACACCCCACTACAGCAGCCTCCCTCCCTTTTTATGAAGACAGGGTGTCTTAGTTAAGGTTTTTAATGCTGTGAAGACACTATGACCACAGCAACTCTCATAAAGAAAATATTTAATTGAGGCAGCTTACAGTTGTAGAGGTTCAGTCCATTATCATCATGCCAGGGAGCATGGTGGCATGCAGGCAGTCATGATACTGGAGAAATAGTTGCAAGTTAAGTCCTACATCTTTCAGGCAACAGTAAGTTGACTGGGAAACTGGGCTGTATCTTGAGCACAGGAAACCTCAGAGCCCACCCCCCACAGTGAACACACTTCCTCCAACAAGGCCATACCCACTCCAACGAAGCCACACCTCCTAATAGTGCCACTCCTCTATGAGATTATGGTGGCCAATTACATTCAAACTACCACACAGGGTCTCACTATATTGTTCAGGCTGTCCTGGAACTCACTATATGAGCCTGGCTGGCCTTGAACTTAAAGAGATTCACCTCCTCTGCCTCCTAAGGGCTGGGATTAAAGGTGTGCACCACCACAGCTGGCTAGCAGCTTCATTCTTACAGCTGATTTAGATCAAATGGCAAGGTCCCTAAAGAGAGAATGGAGACATTGTGAGTCTCTAACCCTATACATAACACACTACTTAGGTGCTTGAATGCCAGGAGAATGGCAGGCAATATCATTTCCTTAAGAAACATTATAGGATCAGGTTGCCAGATCCCAGGCATCAGAAGGCTACCAGTGCCAAACACCTACCACCTAAACAACAGCTTCACTTTAACTAAATGTGTCCTTTCTCTCCAATAATCTTGGAGCCCCACATTCCTATCCCAGAATTCCTTCTCTTCCCCCTGCTGCCTAGGGATCAGACAACCTGACTACATGAAACATTTTCTGACCTATAAAAAGGGACTCTGCCACATAGGCCTGAACCATGCTGTCTGTCCTTGATGATGTTAATAATTTTTCTAATTAACCTTCTACCCAAAAGGACAATTTGTTTCAGTATACCCCTTGAACCTCTGATCCCAAGATCTTTCAGTAATGAACACCAACAATCTTCAAAGCTAAGGTGCCTAAGATATACCCTTAGGAAAACAGGCAGCATTTTGATACGTGGACAGCTATTTATCTGTATTGTACTTCTGAAGACAGGAAATGGGCAAGTTAAAGGATTGGGGTGTCATGGAAGCAATTCCCCCAAAGAAATAATTAAGAAGATTCACAAGCATTTTGTGTCTAAAATCTATATTAAGAGGGTGTCTTGGCCAAATACACTTGTCAATTAGGGTTTCCTTGGGAAATTCAGGCAGAATGTGAGAAAGTCAGCTGCAGTCCTCACCATGAGATACTGTGCAATCTGAGCTTGCTTTTTCAGCTACTGCCACATAGCTGGGTTTCCAAAGAGGTTTAGTGGCCCAGCTGACAGGCATTTGATTCTGCTGTATTGTCATACTTTTTGTTACATTTCAAAGTTGATATTTGGTTTATATTCCACTTTTCCATATTAATATTATCTATTTCAAGACTTGCTGATCAAACAGTATCAACAATGGCAAACTCTTTTTTCTTTATCTGCTTGTGGGTGGGTGCACAGATAAAAAGAATGGCTGGGGAGGTTTGAGTTCAGTGAGAATTATGTTCACACTTGTATAGTCTCTGAATTGGGAAGTGTCAAAACAAATTAAATATAGAAAACAGAAATATCATTACTGGGATCTAGCTTCATGAGATAAAATCTCTATAAAGGTAAGTCAAATTTCTAAACACTAGCAAATTAGAGTTTTCATTCCAAGAGGACCACTTTTGCAAAAAGGTGGACATATTCTCATTGGCGTCCATCAGACTGGGATGGTTGGTTTCTGGTTATAGGAAGACTATTGTCAGATGGCTTCAGCTGCTGTAGTCTGAACCAACTACCATGTTCTGAGCAAGGTCACACCTCTAATTGTAGCTGAAAATTTTTCCTGTGTCCTGCCTGGCCCACAGTCAGGACAAATCTCTCTCATCTGCTGGACCCACAGCTGCTCAGATCCAAGTAAACACACAGAAGCTTATATTAATTAAAACTGCTCAGTCATTAGCTCAGGCTTACTACTGACCAGCTCTTACACTTAAACTCAGCCCATTTCTATTAATCTATATGTCACCACGTTTTCTATGGCTTTATCTGTGTGCGGTTACATGCTGCTCCCTGGATAGCAGGCTGGCGTCTCCTGACTCTCTGCCTTCCTCTTCCCAGCATTCTCCTTGTTTGCTTATCCTGCCTATACTTCCTGCCTGGTTATTGACCAATCAGAGTTTATCCAATATGATGCTCTTGGCTAAGGACATGGCACAACAGGACCTCCGAGGCAGGTAAGGCTCTCTGATAGTAGGCTTTAGTGGGACTCTTAACAACTTGGTTGAATATCACCTGCAGGGGGAGGGGCTTGGTCCTGCCTCAGCTGAATGTACCAGGCTTTGCTGACTCCCCATGGGAGCCCTTATTTGGAGGAGGAGATAGGGGGAAGGATAAGAATAAGGGAGGAGTCTAGCAGGGGATGGGGGAAGGTTAGGAAGAGGGGAGGAGATTGGGGGGATGAGTGGGAAATCTGTGGTTGGTATGTAAAATGAGTAAAAAAAATTTAAATGAATAAAGAATATCGTCTGCAGCTGCACAGCAGCCTGTGTTTTCAGAACCCTCCTGGCTTCTTCTTTTCAGGACCCCAAAGGTCCCCAAGTTCACTGTCTTGTTCTACTTTTCCTTTGCAGGTTTCCCCAGACAGACTGCATTCTTGTTTAAGTCCTTCTTGGTCCCTGCTTCATAGTGGTTCCAAATTAAAAGTCCACCTTCAAGCATGAACCCCCTGATTTGTTTCATTGTCTTCTCTCTTTTAGCATGGGATAGCTGGTACACAGGAGAACTTCCAGTGGTACCCGGAAGTCATATTCTGAAGGAAATGGGGGTGCAGAAAGAAGTGTGTGGACCTTGGGGTAGTGACAGTGCTTGCCTTACACTTTCCACAGGTTGTTTCTGTTTTAATGAATAAAACCGGGCTGTTCTTACCTTTGAGTTTTCTTTCCAGAAGGAAGGTGGCAGCATCTGAACAGGCAGATGAGTCTTCAGGGTTCGAGGTGAAGGCATTTTGTTAGCCAGATCCAGACCTAGGAAATAAGACCACACTGTTCAGCCAGATGTTTCTCCCCAGCTATGTGGCTCCCCTGTTGTGTTAGACACTGGAAATTGTATTGACCAAATGATTGACTCTGTGGTCTCACATATATAAGGACTGTGTCTCCCTCCTGATGGCAGCTTTCCAGTTCATCCTAGAGGATCCTACACAATGATGGGTGGAACTACACCTTAAACAGGACCCCTTAGTTATGCAAACCTCTTGTCCTTTACCTAAACTTAGATCCTGTGTCAGGAAACTGAAGGTAGACTGTGGAGTGGGTAGCCATCCCAGCCTTGGCCTGGAAGTTCCAACCACCACTGAGGCTTCCATAATGGTCACGCCCACAAGGCGGGGCTGAGAGAGGAAGCTGAAGACCCAGGATCTAGAGGAGAGGCTTCTCTTGGCTCCGGGACCTTGGACGCTGGAGGGAGACCGAGCAGAGTTCTCCAGAGAACACCGCTGGACTGTGACATACCTTTGCCAGACCCTACAACCTTTCCCTTCATTTGTGAGTTATCCCACAAAATAAACCTCCCTTTTAACTACGTGGAGTGTGGCCTTAATAATTTCACCGATAGGACTGAGGAAAGGGTTAATTACTGAAACTTCTTATTTACTGTGTGATGAGCTCTGAACTAAGGCTATGCCATCTTGTGAAACTGTTCCTAAGAATACATAGTGCTAAAACTATGTTGAGTAATCTGGTCTCAGGACCAGCCATAAATTCTTAAACAATGTGTCCCTCGTCACAAGGCTATGAGAAATGCCGCACCCCTGAACTGCTATCTCTTCACTTCTGTAAACAAAGCTTGCTTGCTGCAGCTGTCCATGGGTGCCTTCTGTATATGTCACAACTGAAGTGTTTGCCTTTAAAAACTTGAACAAATTGGAGGTTGTAGCTGTCTCCCACCACTCTGTCTGGGACAGCCCCCACTGGTGGTGAAGAAAGGCTCCATATAATTTTATTATTTGGGCCTCTCAGATGTTTCCTTTCTTTAAAACCCATAACATTTGGAGGTTCCAGAAAAATCCCTGAGAAGACTCTTGGCCCCTAAGGTGAGTGCTTCCTACCTAGGAAAAAGTAAGGGCTGTTAGTCCTAGAAAGGCCACTGAGAGGATATTCCTCAGCTCCAGAAATTGACTACCTCCCACCAACTTGCCCCCTAAAATTTTTGAAGGAGTCTTCTTGTGTACCTGTATTTGAGAATCTCTGTAAGTAACATAAACCTGGGTTTCAGGTTTCTGATAGGTCTGGGGAGCCAATCAGAGGATACATGAAAAAAGCTGGCAACAGTGTAAGAATCCCTGAGTTCAGGTTGTGGCCAGAACAGCACCACAAATCCGCAGGATCTGGTTTGTCTTGGTGGTCACCAATCTGTGCTCTGTATTTGTTAGATTAATTTCCATTGTCTCTGTCCCTTGCCTGTGTTTTTATGCCTCCATTAACAATTTTCAATTATAGGCAGACATGGAAAACTGAGCCTCATTGATACTCTCAACCTCTACATTGGAATGCAAGTTACAAAACTTTAGATTAGGTTTCAGAGCATGAGAATCAGAGTGTGGAGTCTATGTCTTCAAGGGAACTCTCTGTTCACTTTGCAAATTGGATTGATCAGCCTTTGGTGTGGGATGAACTGATGTTGTGTCATGCAACATTGAAGTTGCTGGCAGGGTTCAGTCTATCATTCTAGGAAGATCAAGATCAGTTACCCTACATTTGAGCATGGCTGGATAGCCTGGGAACACAACCTTCCTGGATGCTAGAGTGCAACACACATGGGATCCAGAGGATGTTAGCAGTACAGGAGAAAAAGCATCCCAAAGTGTCAGAGAACCCCTGACCCTGAGTTTTCACAGCCACCCTATTCCCCATCTGTGACTCCTTCTGGATGCACTCTCCCTGAATCTGTCCTTAGCTTTTCCCACACCTGCAATGGGTTCTCCTATGCCCTACATCACCACTCTGAGCTGTATCCAAGGCTTCTTTCCCCTGACTCACTCATCCTCACAGGACCCAGGTATAGACCAATCCCCATCTCAGTTCCCTCTTTGGGTCCTTGGCTCCCCTCATAAGGGAAGCCACAGGTGATGTGGCTCCATTTATGGTCTATGTTTCCTTTGCCACCAGTGATCTTTATAACTGGAAAAATCAAAACTCCCCCTTCTCTGAGAAACCCCAAGGTTTAATTTCTTTCCTCAGACAGTGTTTTTACACTAACCAGTCTACTTGGGATGACTTCTAACAGCTCCAAACTCTCTCTACCTCAGAAGAGAGAGAGAGATAGAGGATCCGGAGGGAAGCAGGGTAATCCATAGTCTCTGAGGACACCTTGATTCTGGAAGCTGTTTTCCCTTCTACCAGACTTCAATAGGATCCCAACACTGCACAAGGTAAGAGGACTCTCTACACCTAGTGCTTGACTCTGATTAATGGTCTCTGCAATTCTGCACAAAAGCCCACAAATTTGTCTCATGTTAGTGAAGTTTTACAAGGACCTGCTGAAACTCCTGCCCTGTTTCTGGAGAGGCTGTTAGAAGCCTACCAGATCTCTACACCCACTGATTTGGAAGCCCCAGCAAATAGGTACACATCTTTAAGCCCAGCACTCTGGAGGCAGGGGCAGGAGGATCTGAGTTCAAGGATCTCTGAATTCAAGGCCAGCTTGGTCTGCAGAGTGAGTTATAAGACTGCCCAAGGCTCCACTGCTTCTCCCTAGTGCCTTTCTGTGGGAGCAAGTATTTAACTTTCAGACTTTGGTGACATATATGCTCCATACTATAGCCCATGCCTTCATTGAGCTGTGATGCATGCATAACACTCCAGATGCTTGCACACCATAGGATGTGTGCCTTGTGCTACCAAGTAACGCATTTTTAGGAAAGGGATTGTGTTTGTAGACCTGGGCTGCTTTCACCACGCTGCTTTCACCACACTCCTTTCTGTTTCTGTTTGAAAGTGCTTTCTGGAAGGAAGACTGTAGAAATGATATTTCTCTGGGGTAAAAATTGATACTGCACAGCGATCACAGTCTGCTGCATCCAAGTTGGGGGACCTTACCCGAGTTGAGAGGTGGAGGCAAAGTCCACTCGAGGAAAGGGTGGCGGTCAAAGGTGTTGGCCCGCTGGCACTTTTGCACATCCCCATCATTTTGGATCATGTCCACAATTTCCTGTGTCCAGGTGGTACCTGGAAGCACCCATTATTTTCAGTTCTACCCACTCATGGCACAATTCAATTCTACTTAATCAATCACACATATACTCAGCTACACTCAGATTTGCTGGGTTCCGGGGAGAATCTACTTACCTGTTACATTCTCTGCACACTCTGTGTATTTTTGCTGGGGTAGGGGAGGGGGCTCCTCTAAACAATAGTGGCCCTCTGTGCTCCTTGTCACCATGTGCTTATAGTGTATACTTCCTCATGGCCTCTCTGTCCTCTTTTCCCCCTAGCATTCAGCAAAGCATTTTGTCCCCCATAAGTTGAGTTTGACTGAATAAATATGGAGTCAGGCAAATGTGCATTGATGCCCGGATGAGTTAGCCAATGCATGTGCTTTAACAAGCTGATGGTCCTTTTGGGAGGAGACAGGACAAAGACTGCTTCTTGCCTACCTGCCATCCACTCTTCTCTTTCTAATTAAGAGATCTTCCCATTTTAGTTAGGTAATTAGCTACTTGAGTCAAAGGTCACTGTCTTCAGTCTTTCTTGCACTAGATCAGGATCCAGTCACTACTTACGGTGTCTCTATTCCTCTCAGACAAACCCAATACACACAGCCAAAAGGAAGGCCAGAATGAGGGAGGGGGAGGTGCTGGAGGAGTGCACAGGAAGGTTGCTCACTCACTGCTGAAAGGCCAGAGAGGCTCATTTGAGTAGAACTGTGGCGGCTTTGGTATGAAGAATGGACATAAGAATAGAATATCACCTGCCCTAAGAATGAAGTATTTTTTGGAGAGGACCAGTGCAGGTGTGTTGTTCCACACCTGTAAGTATGTGTAGTGTTCATAAGAGACTGAGAAGTACTGAGAGAAACACTGCAATGAAGTCAGAAAGAGAAGAGAGGGAGAGAGGGAAGGAGGGAGACAGTGCGTGTTTGTTTGGGATCATGGCACAGAGGCCTTGCAGGTGACTGCGTGATTTTCAAGGTGTACTGATCCAAAATTTCTGCTCTAAGGAAAGGTGCAGCTTAAGTTCAGATATGGGTAACTTAGCTGAGAAGCCACATGTCCAATGAAAACCAGACAGAAAAGAAGAGCCTATAGCATCTGGAAGCTCTACTTGGAAACTCCCAAGCTCAATGTTGGCCCGTGAGCAACAGGGGTGGAGATGAAAACTAATATGGAACTCAATGCCCAGGGACAGAAAGGGTTCCAGAGCCTTTGATGGGTGGTCTGTTCCTGACATCCAGCTGTATCTTTTTGTCAGAAGTCACTCTTACTAAGTCAAATGTCCAAACTATTAACTTCTTCACATTGTGTGGGATGATGAAAACAAATAGGGGGGGGTTGGGTACTGCTAATCATTCATCACTGTCTTCCCAAGGGGGATGCATCGTAGTGCTCCCCTCTGCTCAGGCCCATGCCATTCTTTGTCTTTGGGATCCCTTCCCCATAAACCCCTTCATTGCCTAGGATCTAACAACTGATACCTCCTTCTCCATCCCTCCCTCAGTGGATGGGCATGGGCTCTCAGCACTGCTATCTGGCTGCAAGTGCTCAAGTCTACACCAAACCAGACCGCGAGGAGCAGTTTAGGTGCTGGAGAAGTGAATAGAGAAGGGTGGCCTGGCTGGTGGGATTTACCCTAAGAATTTCCATTTTATTTCCTAGAGTCTGTGTTTTTAGAACACTTCATAATTTCACTAAGTCTTTGGGGGCTTGTGATGTTTGGTGAGTCTCTGTCTTTCTTTCAGTAGTCTAATTAAAGGAGAACCCTATGGCTGGGGCATGGATACTTATGAGTTGGGATTCCTCCCTTCCGCCCACCCACCCACCAGGGACTTGCCTAGCTGAAGCCCCACACTTCCTCTTTTAATCAAGATGCCCATGTCAGAAAGCACTTGTTCTGTGCACGTGGCTTTGCCTGCTACCACTCCTTGCACCTACCTGCCTTTGCGTAGGTCGCAATGAGGAGGTCATCAGGCTTTGCTTGGAAGTTCCAGATTTTGTCCCAATTATCACTTATCATCTTGGACATGAGGATCCCATTCACTTCTTTGGTTTCTGGCTGCAGATACCGTTCATCCAGGTGGAGGTTTTTCATTTCTTCCAAGGACATCTTAGGATGGGGACTTGACAGTTTCTGTAGGAAGGTGAATTTATGTTACTTCTAATATTTGGGCTTCACTTTGAAAGTGATTCTCTCAGGTGAGCAGAAGAGTGACTAGCATGTTTTGTGTTCATTTAGCAAGAAAAGTAAAATTGTGGATATGTGGGACATTTGAAACAGCTTGGTTTGAAGGAACAAACATCTCTAGGGGGCAGCTGCCATTTTGTGTGCACTCCTTGGAGACAGCCTGTCTGAGGCCTGAGAGACAGGCAGAGACATGGGCTTGTGCCATAACCCACAGATTTCTGTGAGGTCTGAGCAGCATGAAGTGGATTATATGAAAAGTGGGCAAAGGTAGGCTCACTAACTAGTACAAATACAAAAACGACTTCATGTAACATCTTCTTAGGCTTGAGATGTGACAGCTATTTCTATGACAGAGAATTTTGTTCCAAATTTCTTGACTCTTGAGTTAAATTTATCATAGATCTCTGTGTCTTATTGCATACCTGTAGTCAGTCACAGCAATGAGAAGCTGAGGCCTAAGGACTTCAAGTTTGAGACTTGTCTGGGCTACATAGACACACACACACACACACACACACACACACATGTAGATGTATCCTGCTTGTTAAATAAGAAACACAGAGCCAGTTGCAGAGTTAAAAACCACGAGGTCAGAGCCAAAGCAGAAAACCTTACCCTTCACTGCTTCTGCGGTTCCTCCTCTCCGCAAGAGACCTACTTCTGTGCGTCCTGTCTATTTAAAGACTTTCTGTTCTCCTCCCTCATTGGTTGTAACCCAGCCACATGACCTCCTCGTCACTGCCTGTTTGTACAGACCTCCAGGTCTTCTATGGTTGGTATTGAAATTAAAGGCGTGTGTCTGCTATGCTGGCTGTGTCCTTGAACACACAGAGATCCGCCTAGCTCTGCCTCCCAAGGGCTGGGATTAAGGGCGTGCCCCACTACTGCTCGGCTTCTGCTCTGGCTTGCTCTGACCTCAAGGCAACTTTATTGACATACAAATAAAATCACATTTCAATACAAATAAAATATCACTATATTTCCCCTTTTCTATTTTAATAAAAAGAAAAAAAGGAAAAAGTTATAACTAATATAAGAAAAACTATATACAAAAGTACAATAACTATATATACCATATATACAAACAATAAATACCTAAACAATGTCTAGTCCATTTGTAATTGACAAATTCAGAGAAAATAATTCCATTATCTATCCTATTTTGGTAAGTCCAGAATGTACCTGATTCACTTTTTATCCTAACTTATATAGCTAACGGAACTGTCTTATAACGTCTTTCAAATTTATACACTTACAGCTCTTAGTGAGTTTTTCTGAAATCCTTAACAAAGATAATTATAACTATAACTAACTGATCTTCAACTCCCTCAAAGACCCAAGAAGGAAATAATACTACCTAATAAAAAATAAAAACAAGAAGTGCATGCAAGCAGCTTCCAAAAAAAAAAAAAAAATGTGAATTGACAGAAACAGCCAGCTGCCTGGACAGTCACCTGAGGTTTCTCCACAGTGTTGGGGCATCATCTTCAGCCTACAGGCTTAGCGTATCTGACAGACTCTTTTGTGAACTAAGATGTATACAAGGTCAACAGTTTGACCTCACATTTGGTGAGAGCAGTCCATGTACCAGAAACACCTGAAGCCCAGATGATCTGACATCCAGAATGGTTTCAAGGCAACAGGCTCAGAGGTTCACCCTAATGGACTACTCTATAATCCTAAAATTTTCTTTGTATCCCCATAAGATACAGCGCCCCACTCCAGCAGGAAGTAGTAAGAGAAACTACGCCCACATTCCCAAAATTATCAAGCTGGCTTTGGAGATGGAATTGGCTCACTCCTTCTCTAAACCCAGACATACTGCTAAAAGAAAAGGTTAAGAGATTCTTGTGTCCCAAATCAGAAGAGCCCTCTGGTGTGGGACAGAGAAAAACCAATTTTTTTTTAAAGCAGGTTAATTATAAATGCGATCTCTTTCTAAAGAAGAAAAGGGGATATGATATAGATATAATAGGATGAAAGGGTAGATTAAGGAAGGAACTTACTTCTAAAGAGCAACAACTTGTTTAAAATGTTTTACATTGGTATAGATTTTAGTCTATTGATAGAAACTTAAAGTTAATTTTGTTATACTGTGTGTATATTTCTACTCTTGTTTAAGGTATTATGTTTGTATAGCTCATTTAAAATTGTAATGGATAATTAAAAATAGATTAATAATTAATCATCTGTGATAATCATACTCATAGCCATGTTAGTTAAGTCTTCTGGGTATACATAGAGATATTTCAGATAGATAGGTAATCTTCAAATACTTCAAAGACCTTCAGAATATGGCATTTAAACTATTTTTAAAATTTAGACTTTCTGGACAGTGAGACATGTCTGCTCCTGGCAGCACCGATTTACTTCAGAGACGAGGATGGGCATTGAAGACACTTCATATCTTATCTTCACCTTGGCAAAAATAGCCATTTGGGCAAGAAACTGTTCTTGCCTGGACTGCTTGATCGACTGGACATGCAGGACCCATAGAAAGGTGACCACTAAACTTTGCTTGACAAAATGGTCCTTCAGGTTCCTGCTTTGCAGAGGAAATGGCCAGACATTCTACAGGACACTGAGAGAAGTGACCAAGAGACTCTAGCCCTGTGGGCTGAAGACAGATGCCCCAACTTTACAAAGGAACATTACGTGACTGTCCAGGCTGCCAGCTGTCTCTGTCTACTCTTGCAAGACTCCCGAAAGTTACTTGCATCCTTCTCCCGGTTCTCAGGTAATATTATATCCTTCTGAGGTCTTTGATGTGGTTGAAGACTAGATAGTTATAATTTTGCTCAGTTATGATACAAGATAAGTTAGATATAAAACCTTAGGCTCACCAATATAAGATAGAATATCTTCTTTAATAATGTAACTATAATTCTTGCTTGATAATTGTTTTGTTATATGTAATTTTACTATGTAAAAGTTAAAACCTTCCTTAAAAAACAAAAAGAAAAGGGGAAGTGCTGTGGATATCGCTCTGTACAAATAAAATGCTGTTTGGCCAGTGGCTAGGCAGGAAGTATAGGCGGGACAAGAGAGGAGAGGATTCTGGGAAGTAGGAGGCTAGAGAGAGACACTGCCAGCCGCCGCCATGAGAAGCAACATGTAAAGACACTGATAAGCCACAAGCCATGTGGCAAAGTATAGATAAGCAGAAATGGGTTAATTTAAGAGAGAAGAAGTAGATAACAAGCAGCCTGCCACGGCCATACAGTTTATAAGCAATGTAAGTCTTTGTGTGCTTTCTTGGTTGGGTCTGAGCGACTGTGGGACTGGCGGGTAAGAGAGATTTGTCCTGACTGGGCCAGGCAGAAAAACTCTAACTACACACACACACACACTCAATCCTCTTTATTTAAAAATTATAAAACCATAATAAGTCAAGCCATAGCATTTCTGTTTTTGTTCTAAGTTTAAGAATGATCTTGGCATGTTTAGCAAGTGCTTATATGGCTAATAATTTGATGTTCTGAAACAGCTAACAGATGGAACTTACAGTTAGGGTTTAATATATTATTGGGGAGTTTTGCATGCAGATTCTATTTCATCAGGCTTGTCCATGAGAGAATCTGAGTTACCATACTGATAAGCTTAACTTGGAAGATTTAGGATATTTTTTGAGATAGGATATTCAACTGCAGAGGGAAAGGTCACACTGTCACCCACAGTTCTTAACCTTGCATTTGAGTTCAACAAAGAAATGGTGATCGTTGCTCCATTTAGAAGACATGTCTGTTCTCTGAACACCCTGTTCCCATGTACAGCACTCAAAGGGACCCAGAAGTACAGGCTGGAGCATGTGACTGGCTTGACTGGACTATGGCTTGGCAGCCCTTTCCTGTTATAGCATAGCTGTGAGTTTCTACACTGGGATGTCCATCCTCTCTCTTCTTCCTGCTGAAGTTTGCTTTCCATCCCCAAGGCCAGTCATGCCATTGCTTATAGGCAGCTACAGAAATGCCTGGGAACTGTGGGACATGGGAGGACTTGAGCTCTGGTTCCTCGGGAAGTGGGCTCTGCTGGGTGGGCTGTTCCTGTCACAGCACCTTTGTTTGACCTGAGAAGGTTCATTTAACCTATCTTCTGTTCATGGCTTCCAAACTAGAAAGGACTCTGGGATAAATAAAACATGTGGCAACCATCTTTTAAGGACATGTCCCCCTCTTCTGTTCTGATGTGACAAACTGATTGTCACTGACAGTATGTGGAGCTTTCCCAGGAATTCATGTCAGCGAGGTCAGAGGTGAGGAACATGGGACAGGGGGAGTTTCAGGTAAGTCCTTAGATCAGAATGGTTTGTGAGGATTTTCCTTTTGTCTCAAAGACTAAATGCATTGTGGAAAACGGATGCTCTTTGAAGTAACAGGAAGACAGAGGAAACCAAAATGCATACTACAAAGTATAAGAGACCTGTCTGAAATGGAGACACGCTGCTGGAATCCAACTGTGTGGGTTTTTTTTATCCATGCGGTGAGACCATGGAGACAGTGGAGGTCAGAGGGGGTCCAGGACTGGGTGGAGGAGTTTGGGGGTGGGGGAATGACTGAATGATAGTAAGAGAGTGAATGCCCATCCTCATATTAACCCCACAGGACGTGTTGTGTGAAGAGCTACCTAGGCATGGTGGTGTTCACTTGTCATTCCAGAACTGAGATGGGAAGATGATCGGGGTTATCCTCAGCAACACGGTGAGTTTGAGGCCAGCCTGTGAGACATGGCTGCTTACTAATGAAGCCAAGCACGTAGACAGGCAGCCCCTCCTTTCCTTCCTAGGACTTCCAGGAATACAGTTTCACCCCCAACGCCTGACCTTAGTGCTTGTGTCTTGGAACCTGGGCGCTAGACAGCTTGTGTTGCTTTAACCCACCACATTTCTAGTCATCTTTTAAGCAGCAATATGAAGCTGGCACAACAGCTGCCCAGGAGTGAAACATAAGCCAGGAGCTCATCCGGAAACTAGCTGAGCCAGGACTCTGTAGAGGACATTAGGTCAAAGAAGCAAGCAGTGTCTGTGAAATCACTGAGTAAGCCACCTACTACAAACCCACAACCCCCTCATCAGTCTGTCTGAAACTGCTGAAGCCCTGGCAAGGCTTTTCTTTGTAAATCATCTGATGACACACCTCCTTGACCTGTGTACCTATGGTGGTTTGAAAGATAACGCCCCCCACAGGCTCATAAGGAGTGGCGCTATTAGGCCTTGTTAGGAAAAGTGTGTCACTAGGAAGGGCTTTGAGGTCTCAGATGCTCAAGCCAGGACTAGCATTTCAGTCTCTCCTGCTGCCCATGGATCCAGATGTAGAACTCTCATGCTCCAGCACCATGCCTGCCTCCATGCCACCATGCTTCCCACCATGACAGTAATGGACTAAGCCTCTGAACTTTAAGCCAGCCCCAATTAAATGTTTTCTGTGTAAGACCTGCCATGGTCATAGCATCTCCTTGCAGCAATAGAAACCCTAATACAATATCCAAGGTTGGCAGAACCAGACCTGAAGTGACAGCCCTTCTCATCCTGCACACCTACTTACCTGGACCTTGGGTTTGGAAAGGGTGCAGTTCCTCACTCCCAGAGGAAAGCATGAAGTGAGGTTTGTGTTTTTTCCCCATTGTCTTTCAGTCTAGGGTCAGAAACTGTAATGACTGGTTGAGGAAAATAAAGACTGGTTGAGGAAAATAGACACTCAAAACTCCTCAGCCTAGAAGAAATAGTCCCGGTGGGATAGGAGCCACGAGGGGTCAGAGGGATATGACTTAGATCCTGCCTGAAGAAGTGGAGACTCTTCCCCCTTGTGACCTTCCAAGGCAATGTGTGCTGTGTGCCACAGGGAGAGAACTCAGCTCTTCTCAGAGTTCTTTCATGGGTTCTTATCTTCAGATGTGACCGCCCATGCCTGGGGACTCCAGGAGAGAATCTGGAGTCAGAACCGCAAAAAGCTGGCCAGCTACTCCCCTTAGTGAAAGCAATTGGTGGGGGAGGGCCACAGCATCTGAGGATGTGAAGAAAGACCACTTCTGTCCCACTTAAGTACAGAGGTGTTAGGGGGATCAGGTCAAGTGTATTAACTATCTGTTGACCTGATTTGTGCAGCTAGGGCAGGCTCTCACCCATGGATGCCTGTGGGAGTTTATTTTGAACTTCTGTGCTTCTTCCACACATCTTTTCCTACTGCATAAACAAATGGTGTATATATATATATATATATTTGGGTTTTGGTTTGTTTTTATTTGTTTGTTTTGCTTTTTTTGAGATGGGGTCTCACTATGTAGCTTTGACTGTCCTGGGGCTTGACCAGGCGGCTTTGAAAAACAGAGAACCACCTTCCTGCTGTGATTAAAGGCATGTGGCACCAGCTCTGCCTATAGTTTGTGTTTTAATTGATACTCATGAAACAAAACATATCTAAGAATAACATGCAGTTAGACACTCAGAGGACAACATTTTGCCTTATTTAAACAGGTACAGTATTCCAGACAGCTTAAACCCTGTTGACAATCTTTCTCCATTCCTCTTTTATCACAGATGAAATTATAATCAAATAATAAATTATAATCATAACTCAGAATCGGGTATGTTGTCTTCACAATGATTTTGTGATTTTAATTACATTTTTATTCATAATAAAATGAGAAATAATAGCTCTCTCAATCTCCACAAGGTCAAGTCTGCACTTTCTCTCTCCCCCCTTTCCCATCTGTTTTTCTCTTCTTCACTTTTTCTTCCTCTTCTCTCTAGTAAAATCCTCTACATGAGGAATAATCTGTCATCATAGAGCCTTCATCCAATATCTGATGGAAGCAGATGCAGAAATCCACAGCCAAGCACCAGGCCAAGCACCAGGCCAAGCACCAGGCCAAGCTCCAGGAGTCCAGTTGAAGAGAGGGAAGAGGGATTATATGAACAGGGATCAGGATGGGGAAATCTACAGAGACAACTGAACCAAACTCATAGGAACTCATAAACTTAGACCAACAGCTGTGGAGCCTGCGTGATACCAGACTAGACCCTCTGCATACAGGAGAGAGATGTGTAGCTGGGTCTGTTTGAGGGGCCCTTGGCAGTGTGATCAGAATCTGTCCCCAGAGCATGAGCTGGCTTTCTGGATCCCATTACCTATGGTTGGACACTTTACTCACCCTTGATCCAGCAGGGAGGGGCCTGGACTTGCTTCAACTGAATATGCCAGACTTAGCTGTCTCCCATAAGAGAACTTACCCTTTTGGAGGAGGGGATGAGGGATGGGTTGGTGAGGGGAAGGGTAGGGGGAGGGGTGAGAGGAGGATCTGTGGCTGGTGTGTAAAATGAACTTAAAAATTTAAAAAAAACCCACACACAGCAAGGTAAGCAACACTGGTTTTTGTATTGGGTGGGTTGAATTTTCTAATTTTTTCTGAGATGTATTTTACTCATCAAAAAATGATAAATAACACTTTCTATCGAATAAATTTTTACTGGAGTTGAGGTGGTTGTTCAGTGGTAGAGCATTTGCATGGGACTGGATTCCATCAAAAGCACCAGAAGGAAAAAAAAAAAAAAAAAGAGGGAAGCTGTAACATGACCTTATCTCTGCATTCAACCTTATATTTTTTACAAGTTGTCAATGTGGGCAAAAATCTGAACAACATTTTCTATGGTCTTTTCTTCAAAATTATTTAATCTGAATCTAAACGGGGGGATATTTTTTTTTTATTTTATTTTATAAATTTGGGATGTGGGCCATGCTGTATACAAGACAGCTACTCAAAGGTTAACAATGTACAAAACAAAAGAGGCTAAGAGATTGCTCTAGAATTTGAGTCTAGATAAAAAGAGAAGCCAACAATGTGCTTTGACTCCAGTTAAAACTAAACAACCAATTCCCCCTCCTGCCAGGGAATCAAGTAGGCTAACTCCAGATCTTCACCTCTCCCTCTGCTCCTCCAGATCCAATCCTGCAGACTCATCCCCAGCTCTGCAGCAGAACACTTGATGCAGCCTCCCTTACCCCTCTGCCCTGTTTCCAGTGGATCCCACAGATAGATCTTGCTCCTCTAACTGTCCTCCCCTCACTCACTGCCTTGTCCCAGTGGCCAACTCCAACAGACACTCCCTGGAAACCCATAGGCCACTCTCACCTGGAAAACAAGTAGGCTAACTGCAGACCTACACCTCTCCCTCCATTCCTTTAAGTCCAATGCCCTAGTCTCATCCCAGGCTCTGTAGCAGACCTTCTGCTGCGGCCTCTTCTCACCCCTGTCCCCATTTACAGGGGACTAAACAGATCCTGGTGGAACACTTAGCCTTCCTCCTTCCTCGATCCCCTAGACCCTCCCACCCAGCCTATTTCCATTCCTAAGTGTCAGCTCCCAATGCCCAGAAACACATTTTACCTGGAACCCCGAGTGGCCACATCTATCAGGACCACAGAAGAATCCCCTACAAGGCAACACAGAGCCACCACACACTTCTAAGGATCAGAGAGGAAACCAAAACAAGGAACAAAAAATTCACCCCAAAATGGAAAAGACCAGATACTAGCACCTAGAACTATAATCTTTCTAATCCCAGATGCCTATATGCCAGTATAAAAACACAATAACAACCAGGACAATGTGTCTCCATAAGAGCCCAACAACCCTACTAGATCAGGCCCCAAGTATTCCAACATAGCTGAAGAATAAGACTTTAACATAGCCTTTATGAGTATGTTAGAGGTCCTTAAATAGGGAAAGAATAAATCACTTAAATTTATAAAACCACAGTAGAAGGAAATGAAGGAAAGCCTTCAAGACCTGAAAGTGGAAGTAGAATCATTAAAGAAAACTCAGACCGAGGGAATTCTGAAAATAAACAATTTAGAAGCTTGAACAGGAATCATAGAGCCAAGCTTCATCAACAGAATACAAAAGATGGAAGAGAGAATTTCTGGAATTGGAGACACAATAGAAGAAAAGGATACATTAGTCAAAGAAAATGTTAAATCCAAAATCTCCTACTAAAAAACATCTAGGAAACCTGAGACACTATGAAGAAACCAAATCTATGAACAATGGTAATACAGGAAGGAGAAGAAACCCAGGAAAAAGGGTACAGAAAGTATTTTCAACAACATCTTAGCAGAAATTTTTCCTGACGTAAAGAAGGAGATAGCTATCAAGGTACAATATGCATGCTGAACACCAAATAGACTGGAGTGGAAAAAAGTACCCAAGGCACATAATATTCAAATGTACAGAACAAAGAAAGAATATTAAAAGCTGTAAGAGAAAAACACCAAGTAACATATAAAGGCAGATCTATTAGATTTACACTCAACTTCTCAATAGAGAATCTATAAGTCAGAAGGGCCTGGACAGATATGCTGCAGACTCTAAGACAACACAAATATTAGCTCAGGTAGTATACCCAGCAAAGAGCATTCAGTCTCCATGGACGGAGAAAATAATACATTTCATGATAAATTTAAGCAATAGCTATAAATCCAGCCCCACAGAGGGTACTAGAAGGGAAAAATCAACCTAAAGATGTTAAATACACCTAAAAAAACACACAGAATAAAAAAATCTCAAGCCAATAAAATCAAAAGAGGGGAAGCACATGGAGAGAGACATGCAGACACAGATACACACACACACACACACACACACACACACACACACACACACACACCAAAAACAACAATGTAACAGCAAATAATAATCACTGATCATTGATATCTTTCAACATTAGTGGGCTCAATTCCCCAATAAAAGACATAGACTAACAGAATGGATACAAAACAGGATTCATCCTTATTCTGTATCCAAGAAACACACCTTAACATCAAGGATAGATATCACCTCAGGGTAAAATGATGAAAAAAATATTCAAAGCAAATGGACCTAACAAGCAAGCAGGTATAGCCAATTTAATATCTGATAAAAAAAATCCAACAACAAAACAAGCTTTAAACCAAAACTAATCAGAAGAAATAGGAAAGGATACTACATACTCAAAGGAAAAATTTACCAAGATGATATTTCAATTCTTAATATCTATTCCCCAAACATAAGAGCAAATTTCATAAAACACTACTATAGCTTAAATCACATACTGATCCTCACACACCAACAGAAGAAGACTTCAATATCCTACCCTTGCCAATAGACTGGTCATCCAGACAAAAATTAAATACAGAAATGCTGGAGTTAACTGACATGATAAACTGAATGGTCCTAACAGATAATTACAAAACATTTCACCCCAACACAAAAGAAGATACCTCCTTCTCAGCACCCCATGGAACTTTCTCCAAAATTGACCACATACTTAGACACAAGACAAGTCTCAAAAGATACACAAACAAACAAAAAACATTAAATAACTCCCTGTACCCTACTTGACCACCACTGATTAAAACTGGATATCAACAGAAATCTTACAAACTCATGGAAACCGAACAACTCTCTAGTGGATGAAAAGTGGGTCAAGGCAGAAATAAAGGAGGAGATTAAAGACTTCCTAGAATTGAATGAAAACATGAATACACAACATGAACAAACTTATGGGACAGGTATTTCTAAGAGGCAAATTCATAGCACTAAGGGCCTACATAAAATGAAGAGGTCCCACATGGGTAAGAGCATGCCTGAAAGCTCTAGAAAAGTGGTTCTCAACCTTCCTAGTGCTTCGGCCCTTTACTACAGTTCCTCCTGTTATGGTGACCCCCACCCATAAAATTATTTTAGTCTCTATTCCATAACTGTAATTTTGCTACTGCTCTGAATCAATTGTAATGTAAATTTTTGTGTTTTCTGGTAGACTTAGGTGACCCCTGGGGAAGAGTCATCCAACCTTCAAAGGGATGCTACCCACAGGTTGAAAACTACTGCTCTAGAACAAGAAGAAAAAAAATCACATACAAAAGGAACAGATGGCAAAAAAAAAAAAAAAATCGAATTCAGGATGGAAATCAAATAACAAAAACAGTATGAAGAACCAATGGAAAAAAAAGGTGATTCTTTGAGAAAAATCAGTAAGATTAACAAACACTTATTCAAATTAACTAAAAGGCAAAGACAAAGTATACAAAGTAACAAAAGTAGAAATGAACTGAGGACTTAACAACAGACACTAAGGAACTCCAGAGAATCATAAGGACATAAGTGAAAAACCTATATTCCAACAAACTGAAAAACAAATGAATGTTTCTCCATACATATCATTTATAACAATTAAATAAATTAGATTAGCAATTTGAACAGACCTACAGCCCCTAGTGAAATAGAAGCAATGATTAAAAGTCTACCAACCAAGGAAGTTGAGGACTAGAAGCTTTTAGCACTGAATTCTACCAGAATTTCAAAGAAGTATCAAGGCTGGCACTTGTCAAATTATTTCACAAAATAAAAAGAGAAGGATCATTGCCCAATTTGTATTAGAAGGTCACAGTTAACCTGATACTCAAACCACATAAAATTCCAAAAGACAAGGAGAATTACAACCCAATTTCCCTTATGAACATAGATGCAAAAATTCTTGATAAAATATTTGCAAACTGGATTCAAGAACACATCAAAATGATATCAACCAGGCTTTATCCCAGAGATGCCTGGATGGGTCAACATATGTAAATTAATAAATGTAATACACCATATAAATAATCTGAAAGGAAAAAAACCCAAAAAACCAAAACACACGATCATCTCATTAGATGCAGAAAAGGCATTTGGCAAAATCCAATGAGCTTCATGATAAGAGTCCTGGAGAGATTAGGGATATGGGGGACTTACCTAAACAGAATAAAGGCAGTTTACAATTAAGCCATAATCAACATCAACTTAAATGACAAGAAACTCAAAGCAATTTCATTACAATAAGAAACAAATTAGTTGTCCTTTCTCCCCATGCCTATCCAATACAGTACTGGAAATCTTAGCTTGAGCAATATGACGATTAAAGGAGATCAAGGGGATACAAAATTGAAAGGAAGAAATCAAAGTGTCTACATTTGCAGGTGACATGATAGTATGCATAAGCTGGCCCGAGAATTCTACCAGGAAACTCCGACAGCTGATGGACACTTTCAGCAAAGTAGCTGGATCAAAATTGACTCATAAAATCAGTAGCCATCCTACATACACATGACAAAAGGACTGAGAGAAATCAGGGAAATAATGACATTTACAATAGCCTCAAATAATATAAAATATCTTGGACATAGCTAAGAAAGTGAAAGACTTGAATGATGAAGATTTCAAGTCACTGAAGAATGTACCAGAAGGTGGAAAGGTCGCCCACACTCATGGATCAGTGTTAGTGCCAAGTGTCTTGGAACCACTGTTCGTCAAAGATCACAGTGCTCAGACAACTTGGACTGACCCTTCACTACCCTTGGTGGAATTTGCAGCACAACTCTTGCCTGTGTCTGTGACACATTTAACTCCCTGCTGTTAAGGGCCCCTCATCAAAGCCTGGAACTGGGACAGTTTTAACAATTCTTTTCTTCTTCTTCTTCTTCTTCTTCTTCTTCTTATTATTATTATTATTATTATTATTATTATATTTTTGTTTTAATTTTACACATCAGCCATGGGTTCCCCTGTCCTCCCCCCTCCCGCACCCACACCCACCTTCCCCCAGCCCCTCCCCTCCATTCCCATCTCCTCCAGGGCCAAGACTCCCCTGGGGATTCATTTAAACCTGGTGGATTCAGTACAAGCAGGTCCAGTCCCCTCCTTCCAGGCTGAGCAAAGTGTCCCTGTGTAAGCCCAAGGTTCCAAACAGCCAGCTCAGGCACTAAGGACAGGTCCAGATCCCACTGCCTGGGTGCCTTCCAAACAGTTCAAGCTATTCAATTGTCTCACTTATCCAGAGGGCCTGATCCAGCTGGGGGCTCCAAAGCCTTTGGTTCATAATTCATGTGCTTCCATTCATTTGGCTATTTGTCCCTGTTCTTTTTCCAATCTTGGGCTCAACAATTCATGCTCTTACAGTCCCTCCCCTTTCTCGACAATTGGACATCTGGAGCTCCACCTGGGGCCTGGCTGAGGATCTCTGCATCCACTTCCATCAGTTATTGGATGAGAGTTCCAGCACGACTGTTAGGGTGTTTGGCCATCTGATCACCAGACTAGGTCAGATCAGGCTTTCTCTCGACCATTGCCAGCAGTCTACAGAGGATATATCACTGTGGATTTCAGGGGACCTCTCCAGCACTCTGCCTATGCCTGTTCTTATGGAAACTGATGTTAAGAATAAAACTTATGGTGATTCCCTGGGAGAATTAACAAAGAGCTTGAAACCTGCACTGGTGTAAGTGGGGCCATTGTCAGTCATTAACTTAGCAGGTTTTCCTAAGGCGGAAGAGGCTAGAATAAGATGGGACAGAACATCTTTTGTAGCCTCTCCAGTGTGGGGAGAGGTGAAAATAAAGCCACAAAAGGCATCTATAGAGACATGAATAAATTTTTGTTTGCTCAAATCTGGACAATGAGTGACATCTATCTGCCAGATCTGGTTAGGAACGAGGCCTCAAGGGTTGACCACCAGGTGTGGGACTGGGTGGGAAATGACACAGGAGAGGCATTGCTTGACAATTTCTTGGGTCTGTTGTCTGGACATCTTGAAGAGGAAGTGAAGTGTAAGTTAAGATGGTGAATCTTATGAGCATTTTGGGCTTGTTGGACAGAGCCAAGTAGAACAGGGAAGGCCAGCCTGGTGGCAGCATCTGCCTGTGCATTGCTGTCAGTTAATGGCCCAGGAAGGTCACTATGAGCTCTGGTGTGACCTATAAAAAAGGACATGGGAATGGAGGGGAGGGAAGGGGAGGAAGGTCAGGGTGGGGGCGGGAGGGGGTAGGACAGGGGAACCCATGGCTGATGTATAAAATTAAAACACATTAAAAAATTTTTTGAAAAAAAAAGGGGTATTGGTGAGTCAAGACAAGCCACTGGATCTGAAAGAAGAGTGGGGTGGCATTGGAGGTGGGTTTTATGGCTGGGGAGGTTTCTAGTAGGGGAAGAGAAAAGGCAATATAAGGGCTATCTGTATAAATATTAATTGGTTGATTGGGATAGGTCTGAAGAACCTTTAAAATAGCTGAGAGCTCAACCAGTTATGCAGAAGGGAAGGGTGTTAGGAAGAAGGTAGGGTGACCTCAGGCCACAAAGGCCAAGACACCATTGGCAGAGCCGTCTGTAAAGGCAGTGAGCGCACAAGGAATAGGGCTGGGTTTTTGTAGCTTTTGGAAAAATGAAAGAATGTAATCGGGCAAAATGAAGTACAGGGTCATCTGGGAGGTGATTATCCAGGGTTTCCATCAATCCTGCCAGGGCGATTCCTTAACTGTCCGAGGTTTGAAATAGAAACTGGGTTTGATCCTTGGTATAGGGTGTAAGGATGGTAACAGGGTCTCTGCCAAAATATTGGCGAGAAGTCTGTTGCCCTTTCATAATGAATGAGGCCACCTGTGCTGGCTAGACAGAAATGACCCTTGGGAGGGCAGCAGTCATGTGGACCCAAAGAAGTATCCTGCCCTTGACTTTTGGCTCTGTGGAATGATGCCAGAAGACTCCTGTAGGAGTATGTGGTGTGGCTAAAACTATAAAAAAAACAGGGCCATCATGTAGGAGATCTGGGAATTAGACTGTTGATTAATAGCGGTGGCTATCTCAGTCAAGGCCTTATTAGCTGCGGGGGAAAGTGTATGGGATGATGTGGGGTCAGAGTCACCCTGAAGGATTTCGGAAAGAGGGAGAAGGGAGTCTGTGGGAAGTTTAAGATAAGGCCTGAGCCATTGAACATGACCAAGCAGTTGTTGGAAATCATTTAAGGTATGGAGGTGGTCAGTGGATAACTGAACATAGGGAACAAGAACCCGATTTGAATGGAGTTCTAGCCCCAGGTAGCTGAAGGGGCCTTGGGTTTGGACTTTATCTGGGGCAATCTGGAGTCCCAACCTGTCGAGGGCCCCACTGAGTTCCAGGAAACAGCATTCAAGGGAAACGCAGCAAGGAGAAGATCATCCATATAATGTAAGATATATATCTGGGGCCAACTTATTCTGACAGGGTCCACAACCTGAGCCATGAACTTTTGGCAAAGAGCAGGGCTGTTAGCCATGCCTTGGGGTAATACCTTCCATTGATATTGAAGCATGGGTCCCTGAAAATTAGGGTGGGGAAAGCTGAATGCAAAATAGGCCCTATCTTCCAGGTGTAACCGGATGGTGAAGAAGCAATCCTTAAGGTCAATGACCATCTAGCTGGAGGGAATGGCAACAGGCAAGGGCAGTCCTGGCTGCAGGGCCCCCATGGGTCTCATCACCTTGTTTACCACCCTTAGGTCCTGAAGGAGCCTCCATTTTCCCAATTTCTTTTTCATGACAAAAATGGGCATGTTCCAAGGGGAGTTGGAGGGTTCAATATGGCCAGCTGTGAGCTGCTCCTGTACAAGCACAGTAGCTGCCTGTAATTTTTCTTGAGTAAGGGGCCACTGGTCTACCCAGACAGGGGTTTGAGTTGTCCAGGCAATCTTGTCTGCATGGGGTACAGGAGGGTCAGTGGCCGCTATTAAAAACCCAAGTATCCCAGTCCATGTCTATCATTCTTGGGAGTGGGCTGATCGGTTGGGTTCTCCCCTCTGCTCTCTTCTCCAGGCCTGTGCCAGGGACTTAATCCACACGCAGCATTTGTTGTATAATCGTGGGATTTGGGCTGTATAAGATCACCTGCATTTGTGAGAGTATATCTTGTCCCCAGAGATTCACGGGCAGGCCTGGGACCACGAAAGGCGTGACAGTTCCCTGGTTGCCCTCTTTGTCCCTCCAAGAGAGTGTTTTTGTACTTATCAAGGGATAAGTTGTTGGATTGGCCTATTCCCTTTAAGTATGTAAGAGATGGGACCAGCAGCCAGGTGGATGGCCAATGGGACTGAGAAATCTCTCTCTCTCTCTCTCTCTCTCTCTCTCTCTCTCTCTCTCTCTCACACACACACACACACACACACACACACACACACACACTCCCTGTATCCAGAATTCCCTGAAACTTTTTTCCTTCTATGGTAAGTATGAGAGTATGGCGGTCCTGTGTGACAGGCTAGACCCAGTAGGTGTCCAAGGACCTCAAATTAGCTGACCTTCAAGGGATATTTTTGACTGAGGTATTATCACAGGTATCTAGAGGCAGGGAAATGAGCTGCACCAGGCGTGTGCCTTGAGGGATTGCAACCATGCCATTTATGGCAGTAGCCAAAACTTTAATTTCTCCGGTAAAGTCATTATCTATTATGCCTGGGTATACCTGGACCCCTTTGAGGCTGCAGAGGTGAACAAGCACACAAACATCAGGGGGCAAGGGGCCTGTGAACCCCAGTGGAGATGACCTGAGGCCCCATGAGAGAATCTAATACTGTGTCGGAGGCGGCACAGAGGTCCAGTCTGGCACTGCCTGGAGTCGCTCTTTGGAGGGAGGAAGAAGGAACTGAGGCGGGTGGGATGCAGGGGGATGAGTGGACCTCAAGGCCCCAAGCAGGCAGTTTCCCGGCATCTGTGGTAGGAGGGGTTGACCAAGAGAATTAGTTTTTGAGCTGCACTCCCTGGCGCAGTGATGGCCCCTATTGCATGGGGGCATGGGGTGGAAGGCATGTGCCACGCAGCGCAGTGACTGTATCTTGGGCAGGTTGGACCAGAGGTGTAGGGCCGTTATTTTTAAAAGAATGGTCAAGATCATTAAATCAAGTGACAGTTCATGCTGGAAAGGATGCAGAGTAAGGGGAACACTCATCCATTGCTGGTGGGAGTGAAAACTTGTACAATCACTGTGGAAATCAGTGTGGCTGTACCTCATGGAGATGGAAATTGAGCTATCTCAAGATTCAACTATACCGCCCTTGGACATACACCCAAAGGTACCTTCTATCAAAAAGACACTTGCTCAACCATGTTCATTGCTGCTCTATTCATAATAGCCAGAAATTGGGAAGAAACTGATGTTTTCAACAGAATGAATTAAGAAAATGTGTTATATTTATGCAAGGGAGTATTAGTCATCCATTTAAAAATGACATCATAAAATTTGCAGGTAAATGGACAGAACTAGAAAAAAATCATCCTGAGTGATAGATATCAGACCCCAAAAGACAAATATGGTAAGTATTTGCTTATATGTTGTTGCAGAATATTATTTTAAGATGTGTTACATTTGTTTATGCTGTGGAACACTTGTTTAATGTTGCAAAGATGTGCTGCATTTTTTTATGTTCATTTGTTTAATTCTGTGAAGCTGTGTTACTTTGCCTGTCTAAAACACACTGTCTCAAAAAAAAAAAAAAAAAAAAAAAAAAAGGAAAGCTGCTGTGAATGTGACTCAAGAAGGCATGAGCAGCCAAACTTGGCAAAGTACATACATGATTCTGGCTATAGACTCATGAAAGATACATGAGTAAAGGGGTTGTGGAATCGTCCTCCCAAGTTAAGGAGAGTGGCAGAGGTCAGGCAATGTGTGGCAGAACAGACCCTGCATGAAGACCTGGGAGGTAAATGTGCCCTAATAGGCCATTTTGTGAAACAGTGAAAATGAAACCTAGATTGTACTGGTACCCCCAAGATGCTGTACATGCCAGAATGTGGAATATCTGCCAAGGAGAATTCCATGCAAGAAGTAGAACCTGCATAGTACAATCACTAAATTCATAGTAAATTTTAAAAATGAGGAAATGATTGCTCCCAGGTATGGTTGGAGAGAAGGATTATTGTAGATAAGAGTGAGAGAGCACAGCCAGAGGCATCTGGAAGCGTTCAGACTGAACATGGCCATGAGAGAAGGTGAGGCAGAGCAAGAGAAGAAGGGAAGAGTGTGTTGACGATATATTGTGTACCCTAATAAACTTTGCCTGAAGATCAAAGATGGAACAAGCCACTAGATTAAACATAGATGTCAGGCAGTGGTGGCACACACCTTTAATCCTAGCACTTGGGAGGCAGAGATCCGTCTAGATCTCTGTGAGTTCAAAGCTACCCTGGACTAAATGAGATTGACTCAGTCTAG
This sequence comes from Onychomys torridus, assembly GCF_903995425.1. Lineage (NCBI taxonomy): Eukaryota > Metazoa > Chordata > Mammalia > Rodentia > Cricetidae > Onychomys > Onychomys torridus. The sequence continues at coordinate 78,925 of NW_023412335.1, forward strand.
GAGAGAAACTGAGCCAGGCAGTGGTGGTACACACCTTTAATCCTAATACTTGGGAGTCATATGCCTTTAATTCCGCCACTTGAGATCTCATGCCTTTGCTTGGGAAGCACACACACCTTTAATCCCAGGCAGAGAAAGGCATATAAGGCATGAGGAGACAGGAACTAAAACTTTTTCAGGCTGAAGAGTCCTAGAGGTAATATGTGGCAGTGGCTTCTTCCTTTGTCTCTCTGCTCTTTCAGCATTTACCCCAATATCTGGCTACAGGTTATTTATTAAAGGACCATTTAGCAATTTGTGTTATAGAAGAGAGGGTGCAAAGAAAGTACCTGAGAATCCAGAGACCAATAGACTCTTAGCCAAAATGACTGAGGTTATATAGGAATCAGACAATCTGAGGGAAGGGAAGTGAAGCCCAGCCCCTCGGATGGAGGGCATTAGGGAAGGGAGCAATGTGAGAAGTGCTGGGGGAGTGAGACTTATCCTGAGTTTCTCTGGGGAGCTGACACATAAGGACAGAGCCACCTAAGCCCTCTGATATCAGCCGTGGAGCTACAGGATTTGAAGTGTGTCCTGCTGGGTTTCAGTCTTCCTTTGGTCCAGTATTTCTCACGCTGTCCCCATTTCTCCCTTTCAGAATGGTAAAACATATTCTGTCATTGTATGTTGGAAGTATGCAATTTCCTCTTTTTATTTTGTAAGGGTTTACAATTAGATTGTTTGGAATAAAAGCAATTTTTAATGTTGAACTTTTAAACAGTGTTGAGACTGAATGACTATGGAACTTTTGAATTAGGACTAAATGAATTTTGTATTATGATATGGTCACAAGCTTATGGGGGCAGGGAGCGGAATGTGGCTATTTGAATGAGAAGGGTCCCTATGTTTCAATACTTGATCCACATTTGGTGGAACTGTATGGAAAGGATTAGGAGGTAAGGCCTTGATGGAGGAGGTATATGACTGAGGGTGAGCTTTGAGGTTTCAAAGACTTGTACTTTTTCCATTGTTCTCTCTGCCTCCTGTTAGTGGATCTAGATGTGAGCTCACAGCTGATGTTTCTAGCTGTTTTTCACCATGCCTTTGCTCTACCTCTGGAACCAGAAGCCTGATTAAACACTTTTATAAGTTTCCTTGGTCATAGTGTCTTATTACAGTAAAAAAAATGTGACTAAGATACAGGGTTTTACTCTGAAGCCTAGAGCTGGTCTATTGTTTTCTATATAGCCCAGGCTGGCCTTAAACACTTGCTTCAGCCTTCTAAGGGCTGTAATTATAGGCATTAGCCACCACACTGGTTCTTGATGTTTTCCCTTTAAGCTTAGTAGCTTGATATCAACATATGATATATAATCTTTACTCAATATTTTCTAGGTGCAGCTTTTAATCTTCAACCTCTTGTCATTTCCATTTTTTATTGTGTTTTTCTTCCTTGTGCTATTGAGAATGTATTTTCTCAGCTGGGTGTGGTGGCACAAGCCTTTAATCCCAGCACTTGGAAGGCAGAAGCATGAGGATCTATGAGTTTGAAGCCAGCCTGATATACAGAGTGAGTTCTAGGTGAGTTCTAGTCCAAGGTTGCACAAAAAAATTCTGTGTCCAAAAAAATAACAAAAGATCAAAACACACACATAATAACAACAAAGATAATATACTTTCTCATATATGCCTTTTATAGCCATAATAAATAGATTAAATCCTAATAATCATGGGTAAAATATTGACCCAAGTAATATATTAATATAGTTGCTGATTTTTAAGTGGAAAATGTTCTATATAATGAAGAGATTTGGCAGGATGCTCACAGGTACTCTGAATTAACGTAAGTAGTAATTGGAGTCCCTGACATTGTATCTGCTATAGCACAATCACATATCAATACCATGGCCTGAGAAGTATTCTAGAGACAACATTTAACCTAAACACCATCTATCATCATGAAGACACAGCTAGATACATCCAGAGTATGGGACATAATATGGGACAACTGACTTGGATCCTTCAAAAGCATCAACATTATATATTAAGAGACAATAAAAAAGAAGATTGAATGGTCCTGTGCTGCTTAGAGGAAACTAAGGAGGAATTCAACTCCAGATGAGGCCCCCATGTATGGGGGAGTTCTCTATCTCCCACTGGCTGTGCTGAGAGCTATAGACCCAAGTTGGAGACCAGTCCTGAAACTCGGCAAAGCCTACTGATGCTTGGGGACTCCGCAATGCCCAATGTTTTCCTTGAAAGATATAGACTCAGGGTGGAGACTAGAGCTGGCTCTGAGTGAGGCCCCCAGGTATGTGGAGAATTCCACAACTCATAGAGAAAGCTTCAGACTCAGGCAGGCCCTAACTGACATAGGACAATATCACACCTCTGAAGAGGACTTGAGGTAGAGCATCCCACCACAAATATAAGTCTTACCCAGGGAAAGGACACCTCAAACCTGCTATGACTTAGTCCTCCAGTGAACATTGCAAATGCCACCCCTGAAAGAAAAAAAGGGGGTGCTCTTAAAACTTTAAAATAAAAAAAGCAAATGAAGGAAAGAAAAGGAAACTAGTGAAGTAGCTCCAGATGTGCATACCCCAGTGCAGAAATAGAAACAACATGAGAAAGCAAGCCAACAAACCTCCTCTATAAATCATTAGTCCCATAATAACAGCCCCTGATAAAAACTTACCTAGAAGGATTTCCAGACAAAGAATACAAAAGAATGATCATAACTGTGTTCAAACAACTCAAATAAGATGAAAACAGAGAGATGAAGGAAGTAAGGAAGTCAATTCAATATATAAAATTATGAACGGAATTGCTGAAGAAAACCTAAAGTAGAATGATACTGTAACTGAAAAACTCAATAAGCCAAATAAAAGTCTCAATGGACAACCAACCAATAGAATGGACCATCTGAAAAGAACAATAGAGAAAATAGGGCTTGAAGGCAAGGTAGAAGAATTAGATAACTAAGTAAAAATCAATACTAAATTTAGAAAGAAATATGAACTGAAAGTGGGAGAACTCTGGGACACTATGGAAAGACCCAAAGTATTATGAGCATAGAAAATGGAGACTAACAGTATAGTAAAGTCATTGAGCATTGTTTCTATAAAATCATAGAAGGAAATTTTCCCAAAAGAGGAGAGTGATGCCTACCCAGATACAAGACCAACAGGACTCTAATTATATTGGACCAGAAGAGAAATTTCTTTGGACATATTAGAGTTAAAACTTTAAAAACACAGGTTAAAGAGAGGGTATTAAAGGCTCCAGGAGACAAAGATCAAGTCCCTTATAGATGAAGGTGCATCAGAATACCATTGGTTATTAGACAGAAACCTTTAAAGCCAAAAAGGCCTGAAAAGATGTATTCCAAATTCTTTTTAAAAAATGTATTCATTTATTTTTACATCCTGAATGCAGTTTCCCCTCCGTCTTCTCCTCCCATCGCACCCCCACACACAATCCTGCATTCTACTTCTCCTCTGTTTCTGTTCAGAAAGGAGCAGGCCTCCCATGGGTATCAACAAAGCATGGCATATCAAGTTAAAGTAGAACTTAGTTCCTCCCTGGGCAAGGCAACCCAGTATGACAAATAGGTTCCTGGAAGCCAGCCAAAGCATTAGGTATAAGTCCTTGCTTCCACCACTAGAAGTCCCACAACAAGATCAAGCTACACAATTGTCACCCATATATAGAGGACCTAGGTAGGTCCCATGCAGGATCCCTACCTGTCAGTCCAGAGTCTATGAGTTCCTATGAGCCCAGATTAGTTGTTTCTGTGGGTTCCCTTGTGATGACCTTGATCCCCCTGGTTCATTAAACATTTCACCCCTCTCTTCAACAGGACTCCCCAAGCTAGGCCCAGTGCTTGGCTGTGGTTCTCTGCATCTGCTTCCATCAGTCACTGCATGAAGGCTCTCTGATGACAACTGGGGTTGTTACTAATCTGATTACAGGAGAAGGCCAGTTCAGTCACCTTCTCCACTATTGTTGGGAGTCTTAACTGTGGTCATCCTTGTGGCTTTGTGGGAGTTTCCTTTGTACCAGGTTTATACTTGACTCCAAAATGACCCCCACCATCAAGACATCTCTTTCAGTATGCCCCTCCTTAACCACCCCCAACCCAATGCCTCATGGTCCCATCCCTACCAGCCTTCAGTCTACTTAGGAGATCTCTTCAATTTCCCCTTCCCAGGGAAATACATGCATCCCTATTCCTCCTTGTTACCTAGGCTCTCTAGGGCTGTGGATTGTAGCATGGTTATCTTTACTTTATAGCTAATATCCACTTATGAGTGAGTACATACCATGTTTGTCCTTCTGAGTCTGGATTACCTCACTGAGGATGATTTTTTAAAATAGTTCTATGCACTTGCCTTCAAATTTCCTGATGTCATTGTTTTTAACAGCTGAGTAATACTCCATTGTGTAAATATTCCACATTTTCTTGATCCATTCTATGGTTGAGGGGCATTTAGGTTGTCTCCAGGTTCTGGCTATTATGAATAAAGCTGTTATGAACATAGTTGAGCAAGCATCTTTCTGCTATGATTGAACATCTTTTGGGTATATGCCCAAGAGTGGTATTGCTGGGGAGAAGTATTATTAAATCATAATCTCAGGCGGTTCTCTCTCTTCCTGCTATCTATGGTTCTAGATGTAGAATTCATAGCTCCTGTATAACTCTTGCTGGATTGGATCTTGTCAGGGCTATTATATAGAGAAACCCTGTCTCAAACAACAACAACAACAAAACAAAACAACAGCAACAAAAATCTCCCAACTAAAAGTAGCCCAAAGTCAGATGGATTTAGAGCAGAATTCTATAAGAATTTCAAACATCACCAATACTCCTCAAATTATTGCATAAAATAGAAAAAGAAGGTATATTTCCAAATTATTGGTTGTAGCCACTATTACACTGATACCAAAACCAGACAAAAATCCACTACCACAACAACAAAATAAAGAGGCTTATAGGCTAATCTCCCTGATGAGCACAGATGCCAAGGTTTTCAATAAATTACTTGCAAGCCAGACTCAAGACTACAACAAAAGAATTATCTATCATGATAAAGTTGGCTTTATCCCAGAGACTCAAGGATGGTTCAAAGATTTATATAAATCAATGTGATTCCTACACAAACAGAATCAAGGGTAGAAACCACAGATCATCTGATTAGAACAGACAAAGCCTTTTACCAGATCTAACACAGCTTCATGTGAAATTTCTGGAGAATCTAGGAATACAAGGAACATATCTCAACAACAGAAAGACAGTATATAAGCCCATTATCAACATCATGCAAATTGAGAAAAATTCAAAGCATTTCCACTAAAAATGAGCAACAAATCAAGGATGTCCACTCTTTCCTCCTGTTCAATATAGTATTAAAAGTCTTAGCTAGAGAAATAAAACAAAACAAAAAGATAAAGAAGAAGCAAAACAGGAAAGAAAGAAAAAGTATTCTTATTTCCAGTTACTGTGAGTCTAAACATGAAGACCCTAAAGAGTCACAACAAAGTAGCAGGATAGAAAATAAATTCAAAATTTACAAAAATCAGTGGTTGTCCTATTTACCAATGACAAAGGCCAAGAAAGAAAACAGCAAAACAATCCCATTCACAACTGCCAAAAAATATCTTGCAATAAGTCTAACAAAAAAAAGTGAAAGACTTGTACAATGAAAATTTTAATACACTGAAGAAAGAAATGGAAGATACTAGAAGATGGAAAACTTTCCTGTAGCTATGGATTGGTAGGATTAATACTGTGGAAATAGCCAGTCTACTGAAAGCAATCTACAGGTTCAATGAAACCCCACATCAAAATTCTAATACAATTCTTTATAGAAATTGATAAGCAAAACAGACAAAGAAACAGAAAACCCTCAAAATCTACATGGAATCATAAAAACCTCAGGATATCCCCAAAAATTTTGAATAAGAAAAACATGACTAGTGGTGTCACTATCCCTGACTTTTAATTATCCTAGATCTATTGTAGTGGAAACACAACACTGCTGGCACAAAACAGACAGATTAAGGGACACAACAGAATTGGGAATTTAGATATAAGCTCACACTTTTACAGCAATCTGAATTGTGACAAAGGGGCTAACAATGCACACTGGAAAAAAGAATCTTCAATTAGATATGCTGGTCAAACTAGATGGCCACAGGTAGAGCAACAAAAATAGATCCCATCTCTCTTCCACCACAGTACTCAACTCCACATCAAGGACCTCAACATAATACCTGATATCCTGAATCTGATAGAGAATGATGTAGGCACAATAATGGGCCTTCTGAACACAATCTCTTTAGTGTTGGCATTAAGACTAACAACTGACAGATGGGACCTTGTGAAACTAAAAGTATTATATATGACAAGGGACACCATCATTCTAACTCTAAGAAGTTAAGAGGTTGCCTTGGGTCTCAGAAGAGACTTTGAACTTTGGACTTTTAAACAGTGCTGAGACTGTAATAGATTTGGGGGACTTTAGAAGTTAGACTAAATGTATTTTTGCATTGTGATATGGCTACAAGCTTATGGGGGTCAGGGTGTAGAATAAGTGGCGGTTTGAATAAGAATGTCCTCCATTGGTCATATATTTGAATGTCTGGTCACCAGGGAGTGGCACTGTTAGGAGGTGTGGCCTTGTTGAAGTAAGTGTAGACTTGTTGGAGGAAGTGTGTCACTGGGGGTGGGCTTTGAGGTTTCAGAAACTCAAGCCTGGCCTAGCAGTTCTCTCTCTTCCGGCTGTCTGTGGATCCAGATGTAGAATTCATAGCTTCTGTATAACTCTTGATGGATTGGCTCTTGTCAGACTCCCTAATTCTGATGGAACTGGCCTTGTCTCAGGGCTCCATCACCCCTAGATGAGAGTGCCCTCATCCCAGGGAGCTCTTCTTTTATTTCCTTTCTGTCGATTTCCCTATGAGTTTTGCTAGTTTATAAAGCATCAAAGGAGATATTTTAAGAAGTATTTTATATATCCTAAAGAAATATTTCTGCAATTATATCTAGCTCAGAATATCTGTTCTTCCATATACTTCCATAACCATCTTTTTGGTTATGACCATTCTCTATTTGTAAATATAAATATTAGTGACTATGCATCCCATACTTTATTATCTGAAGTCCTAAGGGTGGTTTGTTTTCAGACAGTGTCAAGCCATCAAACCAAGCTGGCCTGGACTCATTGAATCACCCAAGTAGCCTCAAACTTACAATCCCTCTGTTTTATGTCTTAGGTCTTAGCCTTCTAAAATTTGCGATTATAGTCATTCACTACTACTTGGACTCTTTCAAGAAGTCTTAAGATTCTAATACATTTTTTTTTCCCCAATGAGTGGAGTTTTAGATAGCAAGCTCATTCTTCTGAAGGAGTAAGTACTACATCTTGGTCCAAGGCTTGTGTCTCCATAGAGGCTCAGGATATGAGACATAGCTTCTGAATATTATTAACCTGCAGTCTGTTTTTATGCTGGCTGCTGTCTTGGAGATTGCTGGGACAGATAAACTGCATGGCTTGCTCTGTTGCAGAGGCCCTTGTTTACCAGTGCTGAGGAGACATTCATTTACAGCCAAGTCTCTATCTTTACTCTTAGGGGATCATTTAAAAATTCATTTAGGGTGTTTGGTGTTCTATCAATATATATATATCTATGCACCACTTGCTTGCCCAGTGCTTGAGGAGGCCAGGAGAGGGTGTCGAATGCCCTTGGACTGGAGTTACAAAAGATTATGAAGCTCTTAACCACTTAGCTATCTCTTCAACCCCAAGGGAATCCCTTTTCTCTAGAGCCCTTTGACAAATCCAGGTTTGAACCAGGCCATTTATTTCTAGTTCCCTGTACTATGAGCTCTTCTGCACTGACCTTCATGGCAATAAAAAAACCTGGTGGGAGAAATTGTCTTCCCCAGTGACTCTCTCCCATCCTCTCGACTCCCCAACAGGTTTTTCAGTACAAGTGATAATTCTAAAAACATACACGCAAATAACATTATAAAGTAACTGGGCTGATTGCTAGTGCAATGATACCACATGATGGGGTCCTGCTTCCTGTCGTTGCTGTTGAGTGACTTACCTCAGAGATCTACCCTTGACAAGCAAGTATAGCTTGCTTTCTGCCTAGCCCTGCTCAGCCTTTGCTTATTGCTACAGACATAACCTGGCCTGTGAATCCCCTGTGGGAAAAGGACACTGGCACATAGCCAACTCTCTGGGACTCTGGGAGGGTGAGAGTTTCATCCTGGACTTCATTGGGAGTTCCAGGACCCCCAGATCCACCCTGCATCATGGCTGAGCCACTCTAGAAGCTCCGACTCCCTAGCTCTAGGAATCCCTGCTGAGGGCTGGGTCCAAGTCATCTTCCTGTGGGTATGTGAATGCTCCCCATCAGGCCAAAGATATGTCTTACTTCTTAATCCATCTATTCACTATGTCATTATGCTCTTTTGTGTGTCCCCATGCCAGGGTAAAAGACTCAAAAGCCTCTTTGAAGTGGCCCAAGTAGGGTGATTTCAAGGAGGTTCGGGGGCTGTTCACTTCACACTTATCACCATAGCCCAGTGAGGGGCACTGTTCAGCTTTGAGGGCACCAGGAGATCACAGGAATGCCTGTGAACTCAACCGTGTCAGGCAATAAAATCCTGTCTCCATGAACCACACCTCTTAGTGCTCTAACACCAAAGGAGACTTTCAGTAGGTCAACCTGTTTCTGAGGTTAAGGAGGAAGCTTTTAGGGAGTCTGAGGTCCAGATACATCTGGAAAACACTCCCTCAGTTTCCCCTGTGGCCTTGGAATATCATGGCAACCTTTCAAGGCTCTACCATACTGAGGGGCCCCTAGATACATACTCTCATATCATCCTTGGGAAAGAGGTGTGCAGATTGTGCTGTAGACCCAGGCTGCCAGATGCAGGTGTCTGCAGCAAAGGCCTGAGACCTTTCTGAGGAGAGTGGGAAGGAAGGTACCCTTCCTCCAGGAGGATGCGCAGAAGGCTGCAGCTCAGGCCTTGCCTCGTAGTGTCTGTCCTGGACTCTCGGTCAGCTTGCCTGAGCTTCCCTTGGCACCTCTCAGAACAGAGACCAGGAGTGACAGCTAGCTCAATGGTGGCCCCTCAGACAGCATGAACAGGACCTGTGCTAGTCTCTATGCTGAGGAGATCCTGGCCCTGCTTTATGGCAGACACATTTAACCTTGGTAACTTTCTGTAGTGAAGGAAGAACCTGCAGGTTCTTGATCAGGGGGATTTCTGCAAATCCTTCATGTGAGCCTTGCTCTTGAATCTAGCAATAAGATGAATGACTTGGTCCCAGGACTTGAAATATTTGAGGCTAGAGGCAAAAGTTTTCTCCTTTGTCACTGGAAAAATATTGCTCTCTTCTGTGCTAGAAACAGTGCCCCCCCCCCTCTTCCTGACCTTGCTGTCTGTCTATCCTTAAGGGAGTCTGGCCTGGTAACCCAGAAAGATAGTCGGTAATACTCACAGGATTTCAGGTGAGGGGCTTTCTATGCCTTGACCTTTGACTGTTGATTATGCCACTGTCTTTAGACTGTTCTTCCAGAGTAACTCTTGAGTTCTGCTACCTGATGCATGCCACCTGCCTGTGGGCAGTTTCTGCATTAATCCTGTTCTTCCCTCCCTACATATAGAAGCCTGCTTAGGGCGGGTCATGGATCAGGCTTCACATACGCCAGTGTAGAGCAATCAGAGGAAGGAGGAGGACAAGGAAGAAACAAGGGCATTGCCTACCTTTGTATGAATACCCCCCAGAATCCCTGGTAGCTTCTTGTGACCTTGAAGCCAATGTTCTGCTCCCTTGTTAGGCAAGTAGTCAAACACTGGCAGGCTTGGAGGCCACTGAAGATGGACTGGACCCCGAATTAGCTTCAGGCACCGCCTCCTGTGTCCTGGTGACACACTAATCTTAAGGAGGGAAATATCACAATTGTCCTCTTCGGATTTGGAATACTATGTGAAAGAAGCAGAGGGGCATCTTCCACAAAATTTAAGACATGATGAAAGGAAGGCGTGGAGGTAACAGGGCTTTGTAGAGGCCCATTAAAGGAGAGGTGTTTCCTCTCCATAAAGCACGGCTATTTTCATAGATTTAGTTTTCTTTTATTAAATGCTTTTATCTCAACTGTTTTGTGATTTTTTTTTTAAATAAAAAAAATGGTATCTGAGTTGTCCTGTGGCTCTGGGAGGATACATGACATTTAGAAACCATACCTTCCATCAGTTATTGGATGAGAGTTCCAGCATGACTGTTAGGGTGTTTGGCCATCTGATCACCAGACTAGGTCAGATCAGGCTTTCTCTCAACCATTGCCAGCAGTCTACAGAGGATTTTTCATTATGGATTTCTGGGGACCTCTCTAGCACTCTGCCTCTTCCTGTTCTCATGTGGTCATCATTCATCATGGTCTGTTATTCCTTGTTCTCCCTTTCTGTTCTTGATCCAGCTGGGATCTCCTGCTCCCCTAAGCTTTCTTTCCCTTGAACCTTGCCCTTCATTACTCCCACTGTTGTCCAGGTTGTTCATGTAGATCTCATCCGTTTCTCTGTCATTGGGTGATCCCTGTGTCTTTCCTAGGGACCCATTTTCTAGGTAGCCTCCCTGGAGTTGTGCTACAGTCTAGTCATCTTTGTTTTACATCTAGTATCCTACTATGAGCGAGTACATATCATGTTCGTCCTTCTGAGTCTGGGTTACCTCTCTCAATAACTGATGGAAGTGGATGCAGAGATCCTCAGCCAGGCCCCAGGTGGAGCTCCAGGAGTCCAGTTGTCAAGAAAGAGGAGGGACTGTAAGAGTGTGAATTGTTGAAACCAAGATTGGAAAAGCACAGGGACAAATAGCCAAACTAATGGAAACATATGAATTATGAACCAAAAGCTGTGGAGCCCCCAACTGGATCAGGCCCTCTGGATAAGTGAGACAATTGAATAGCTTGAACTGTTTGGGAGGCACCCAGGCAGTGGGACCAGGACCTGTCCTTAGTGCATGAGCTGGTTGTTTGGAACCTTGGACTTACACAGAGACACTTTGCTCAGACTGGAAGGAGGAGACTGGACCTGCCTGTACTGAATCCACCAGGTTTAAATGAATCTTCAGGGGAGTCTTGGCCCTGGAGGATATGGGAATGGAGGGGAGGGGCTTGGGGGAAGGTAGGGGCATGGGCAGGACACCCAATTTAAAAAAAAGAAAAGAAACCATACCTTCTACTGCATCTTCTGCATGGCTAATTAACTGCTTAGGACTTCAGTAATGGTGACGTTGCAGGTCATGAGGCTAATTACAATTTATCTTGGGCTATCATTAGACTCGTAAATAACCATTCCTTGCCCACATCTGTGACAGACCTAACATTCTGTGACTAACAGATAAAACCCTTAGTATGTATTAACATAACAAAGCACCCAGCTCCTGCCAGCCTTCAGAAAGCATCTCAGATCTACAACAGAGATTTCCAACCTTTATGTAATTGTCTACCTAATGTTTCTATCAACATTTTCAAAAGTGCCTTGATTTATGACTTTGTTTATTCTGTCACCTGAAGGTTTCATTAAACTGTTACTGCACTGGAACATGGAATTCAAGGTAACCTGAATCTGTGTTCCAGGACCATGGCCACTCACATTTACTTATCTTTGAGATGAGAGTTGTGTTGGAAAGATTATAAAATTACAGACATACCACTGCCCCCTTTGTAAAAGAGTTAATATAAAGGAACCTGTCAATAACCTGCATATGAAGGAACATTCCTTAAAATTTTATAACTTCAAGAAATAGAGTACACCAAAAGATATGTCATGAGGATGAGAGGATGGGCTCTCTTCTTAGTGGGACATGCACATATGCACCCCAGAAGTCCTTCCTCAGATGCAGTTGCTTACAGCTCCTTGTAGACAGTGTCACTGGAGACCCTGTGTGGATCATCTTCTAAACCCACTATTTTTATTTATGTCACGGGCTAGATCTACTTTTATTCTAGCACTGTGTTGATATTCCATTCTCAGTTTAAATCACAGAAAATCTTTAAAAATCACATTTGTAAGATTTTTTCCATGTTTGATCTTGTTGATTTCTATGGTAATTATCATTTAAATAACTTGTCAGCTTCCAATAAAATAAGCCAAGTAATAACCTCCTAAAACTCACTAAAGACTGATCTATACTAAGCCTGATTTCTGAGTATTTTATCATCTTACTACAATTTAAAAGTCATTTCCAAAGCCCACTAAGCATCATAACTTCTCTGGTAAGGAATCTAAGGTCATAAGAACTTCAAAACCCCACTTGGAGTTGGGCAGCTGGTTCAGGGTCAAAACCCAAACATGTGAGGCCCCAAATCTCTGGGCCTCTCTGTGTTACATTATTACAGATTTGAGCAATTCTATGTTTTATGCTAAATAAACAAAATCTGATATCCTTGCTCTATTCTGTAAAGTAAAATTAGATTAGTTAAAATAATTACCTAAATAAACTATACTTCAATATTTTACATGTTAAACTAATAATCTTAGTAACCTACCAAAAGTCAAGTGTCTTCCAAAATTATTTGTTTAAATCATCAAGACTCTGAATGCCTGTGCCTGACCTCAATCGACTCCAAGATTCTGTTTGTGCTGGGAGGAATATACAAGAAACAGCATCCTTTCTCTTTATCGGTCATTTTTGTAAACTGTTCTGAATGTTCAGTGATACTATTAATATTTATCAACACGATATTCTAAAGTGTGATTAAAGATATTCCTGAACTGTGAGTTCTATTGTCTATATACAAAAGCCTCAGAAGTTCTCACTGGACTTACTGAGAGGAAGCAGAGTGCATTCTGGAAAGAAAAAGATCAGACTAGCTAGACTATCATACTCATCTGGACACATTTGAAAAGAATGAGCAGCTTGTGGAGTCTATGAAGCAGACAGGATGATACTTACTCAGTTCAAAACTGGGAGGCAATTCAGTTTTAGCCAAATGCTGTAGATATGAGATCTTCATACTATCTACCTATTCAAGTAGATACATGGAGATATATCTATGTATGTAATGAAGAATGAGTATTTTCTATGTGCTAGACATGCCATGAGTATTGATGTCATGATGAGCAGCTTATAATCCAGTGCAAAGAGAGAGGTATCAATTAATAAGATTGAGGCAGATGCTATGCTACATGAAGAAAATAGGGAGTATTACTGAGTGATGGGAATGCTGGGTTTGGTGGTTAAAAAGTCAGAGAAACTCTCTGAATCTTGAGATACCATGATGTTGAAAGCTGTGGCAAAGGGTATACAGGTAGAAAGAGCTATAGATTCTAAACCCAGATCTTGACCTGATGCTGGATAGACAGGAAGTCTCAGCCTATGCATTAATAAGGGGCTGGTGACACAGGATGAGCTCAGAAAGGCAAGCCAGGGAAACTTCGAGATAATTTGGGTTTTGTTCTAAATCATAAAGTTTTCATTGAAAGGTTCAGATTCTATGCTTAAAATCATGGCTTTGCTTCCTACTGAACAGAGAATATAGTGACTTTTGCTGGGGAATCATTTATTAGGGACAAAAATGCAATGGTGACATCAGCTCAGAATCTCTTTTGCAGTCAAATAGTTGCTTACCAGCATTTTCTCAACCACTGAGCAATGCTCAGAAGACATTTGCTTCATACATATGCTCTGCATTTAATGTTTTGGCAAGGACTATGGGAACATGTACAGTGACTAATATTATTTAACATTACTACAGATTGTCATTGTCCATGAGCAAAAATAAATCTCAGATCATATCTGCCTTGCCTATTGACTTCTTTTCAGTGCAAACACCTGTTGGGATGGATTGACTTACTTCTTGGACACCTGCAGGGATTATTTGCTTTTCTTATGATGGGAAATGTTTACAAAGTAAGCCAGACTCCTTGGCTCAGTTGTTTGGGGATTTACAGGATTTCCTTTCTTGTGGAGATAAGCTGTATTGTGTGCAGTCACAAGGGGATTAAGGAGTTGTTTACCAGCTCATAAAGAGGTAGAACAGGATCCGAGCCTGTGATGAAGGACAAGAGCTAGGTGTAACCCCCCACTGACTTCCTCCTTCCCCACAGAGTGAAAAAGGGAAATGCAGTTGAATAAAATGAATTTCTCAGAAAGCGGCATGACTATAATTGTAGGTGAGTGTGTATAAGGAACCAAAAAAAAAAAAAAGAAAAAAAAAGAAACAAACAAAAAACAAAACAATAAAACACAGTCTAGAGGCAAAAGCAAGCATATTAAGGTGATAGCCCAATACCCAGGAGATTTGGTACCCTTTCTTGAATACTTTAAGCGACTGTTCTGTGAAGACAGAAAGAAGGTCCTGACACAAAGAGCTAAGTGCATTCCTGCTGCCTATTATCTGTGCTAGTCTGGAATGAGGACAATAGGGTGGCTCTCAGAGGAAAGCACCATGGAATCTGGGGGTGTAAATGGGATCAGGGGACCTCAACATGGCTAGCTGGGCAAAAGTACTTGGATTGAGGAATTCAGAGCTGGACTGCAACCAATCGGCTTTGGCCAGTTGGACACTCATGATGGAGACAAGCTTTTCTTGGTAGTTCTACAGGCAGGGCTCCAAGACAAGCTGAAACATCTATAGATCAGACAGAAAAACAGGCACTGACTCCTGTGGAGGTAGGGAGATGGGGGGCATAGCGGGAAGGTGTTTTACTCTCAGCTCTCAATTTCACCTGCATGTCGAGCAGGAAACAGAACTGACAAACTCAGACATTACACCTTGGCCCAAGATCAAGAGGTGGTTCAGGTTGAGGTGTAATCTTAGGGTGGTTTCTTGACCTGAACTACCCCAAGTTTCTAGTCAGATAAGAGATCTTGTTATGTGAAATATGCTCCTCAGGGTCATGACTTATTTATATGTTCAGATCCTAACCCATTGTATCTCAGAACTTCAGAGTGTTTGGAAACAGAACCTTTAAGAAGTCATTACATTAAAGCAATGTCTTTAGAGCAGTGGTTCTCAACTTTCCTAATACTGTGACCCTTTAACACAGTTCCTCATGTTGTGGTGACCCCCAACCATAAAATTATTTTTGTTGCTACTTCAAAAGTGTAATTTTGCTCCTGTTATGAATCATAATGTAAATACACGTTTTACGATGGTCTTTTTGATGTTGTGACCCATAAGTTGATTACCACTATTTAAAAGTTCTAGTCCAAGACGACAGTTAGGGCTGTGGGACCAGGACCTGTCCTTAATGTATGAGCTGGCTGTTTGGAACCTTGGGCTTATACAGGGACACATGCTCAGCCTGGAAGGAGGGGACTGGACCTGCCTGTACTGAATCCACCAGGTTTAAATGAATCCCCAGGGGTGTCTTGGTCCTGGAGGAGATGGGAATGGAGGGGAGGGGTTGGGGGGAAAGTGGGAGTAGGTGCGGGAGGGGGGAGGACAGGGGAACCCATGGCTGATGTATAAAATTAAAACACATAATAATAACAATAATAAAAAAAGTTCTAGTTCAATGTAATAGATAGACATGGAGAAGGCACCTACCAAGGAAAATAGAAAATAGCTATATGTGCACACCTTGATATTAGACTTCTATCCTTCAGAACTGTACGACAAGACATCTCCATTGTTTAAACTGCATAATCTTGGTTTCCATTCTTTCATATTGAGAGCTGCTGGATCACTCCTAAGACACTAATACAAACCTTTTTATTCTGTAATGTGTTGCTAGCAGCCAGAGAGGAATGGCTGCTGCAGTCTGTACTGTGGGGTGGGTACATGCGGATGTGCAAGGACATGTGACAAAGGTGCCTCCTGAAGCAACTTATTGTAATGTAAGTACGTCAACAGCTCCTATACAAATGAAGAATGTGATTCTACCTGCGTGGGCTGCACAGGAAAAGCCTGGCTAACTGCAGAGAGTGGGTCTCTGGCTATACTAAAGATTGTGGATGAATGCTCACTAGCAGAAAAGTCATGCAAGAGGAAAACTGAACATGCAACAATACTCCTGGGAGTTTTGTCTGCATATGTCCGGGGGGTTTTGAGGAGATGCATAGGAACAAATGGTAGATGGTGAAGCTGCAGAGGAAAGTCCCATATAGCCACCTCCCAAGCAGGTTTGTGCTGGGGGTCCAGGGTCAGAAGACAGATGCACCCTTTAAGTTATCGAGAAGATGGGCTGTGGCCTGTGGACATCAACTCCATTTCTCCAGGAAAACTTTCAAGGAGAAGTTGTCTACACTGAAACAGCCGAAATTCACTCGGGCCTTTAAAAAGCTACACTGCTTGGTGGTCCTCAAGCAGATGCATATATTTTGTTACTGTTCTTTATAATAAAATTGATCATTGAAGGGCAAAAAGGAAGATGTAGCTGGCACTTCCTTTCTTTGGTGCTGTTCTAGAACTTGTTTCCAGTCCCAGATACTTCTAAGGTGACTGTAATCTATCAACCACTGGAGTGAAGGCACCACTTTTAATAAGTCAAGACAGTATTTGTAACATGTTCTTTTTTCCCAGCAGTCAGGGCTGTAGAATTAACCCTTCTGCAGTCCTGTGACACCTTGCAATTCATATGTTCAACCAGTGAGTCTTTTAATGGGCATCTATCCACCCACCACTAAAGCCATGAACTCTTCTAGAGATGAACTGAGCCTGTTGTCTAGGTGCTCTAGACTCTGTAGTGGTAGGTGGTGTGTTCTAGGCACTGGATACATGTTTGCTAAATGCATCAACACACTTATTTACAAAGGACTTCATAGACTTAAGGCGGTATTGGCTTAAAAATTCCCCAATTCTCAAGCAGTGCTGAGAAGATAAAGGTATGGTACTTGACATTAAATCTGACATCCTGAGTTCAGTTCCCAGAATCCTCATGGTGGAAGGAGAAAATTGATTCCTGAAGGTTGTCCTTTGACCTCCACATGTGTGCCTTAGATTAATGGAGCCACACCTACATACACCACAAAAAAACTTAAACATAATCCAAACCATGGAAAACCCAAATGAACATAATTTCATAGTCTAATAGATTTGTTAACACTAAATGAAAATTAAAAGAAAAAGGTTTTAAAAAGGCATATAGGATGAAAGATTATTTCTTTGAATTTACTTTTTTTCTAAAAGTTTTGCCTGTGTATATATCTATTGTTTATCCATTCTTCCACAATCTGTCATCTTGCTGTCTATAATTTGTCTGTTTTACTTTGTTATTTAGAAGAGCATATCCTTAATACCTTGTTTTATAAATTACCAAATAAATCACCATCTTGTAGGCCTTTCATTTTCTCTATTAGTTGAGTGATTACTATTCACTCTGTTACCTGAACTCTGTGATTTTAGTGCTCTCCTAGATGTAGGGGAAGTCTGTGTAAACAAGTTTGAGAAAAAATCTGTGCTGTGCATGGCATGACAGGGCATGTATGCTGCATAGAGGGTGTGTCTGCTTCCCAGCATGCTCTAGTCTTGGTGTTCTATATATTAGAAATTGTTACCAAATTTGCAAAGACCAATAAATGTGCTTTCAAACAGAAGACATTCATGTTGAGGAAAAAATAATCTTTACAAGAATTTGTTGGGTTTTATTTGTATTTCATTTTTCCTTTTTATCTGCTTTTAAAATCTGCTTATTCATATAAAGTGCACAATTTTTCCTTTAAAATGACCAGCTTCTCAGTTATTCAACATGGAAGTATTTTAACACATAAATATGCTTATGAAACTCTCTGCCTTTGGTTGAGTTTCCACTTCACTGACAAACACATTGCACAGGCTTCCATGAAGCACTAGAGGAGTCAAATGCCGAGGGACAGTCCCCTCATCTCAAAGACAAGGCCACTGCTTTGCCCTCCAGCAGCCTGTAAGGAGCAGGGCTGGGACAGTGCCCAACCCTGAGACCTGTGTCACTTCCACCACGTTACGCCTTGCCCTTCTCACACTTTGAACAGTGGTTCTCAACTTTCCTAATGCTCTGACTATTTAATACAGTTCCTGATGATGTGGCGATCCCCAAACGTAAAACCATTTTTGTTAGTACTTCATAATTGTAATTTTGCAATTGTGGTGAATTGTAATGTAAATATTTTCAGAGTTAGATGTTTGTCAAAGGGGTCTCAACCTGGGGGTTGACTTTAATGACTGATTAGGAGAAAAGAGGTGTGTGGGACTATGGATTATCCTGATACTACACAGCCTGTCAGTCACAGAGGCAAGACACTCCTGGCTGTTTTCAGCCCCTTTGCCCTGTCCTTCCCTACCTAACACTCAGCAGCAGGCCTTCCTTCAAAGGTGACTAATAGATTCACCTGTCTGTAAACACCTTGACCACAAGGATTCATATTTTCCTATGGGGCCATTCATCTTTTTCCTATCGCTGTATGTGAGCTCCTTATAATTACCAAAGTCAGCCATTTATTACCGCATATAATATTGATTTTATAGTTTGACATAAACAATTTGCTATAGAATTTCTCTTCTGAAATGAAAATATGTAAATATTTACATGGTCTGAGTTGTATTTCCTGTGTAGTTTCTGAGAGATGTATTCTTCTTTGCAAGAGTTCTTAGATAAATAAATTAACTCAGGAGTTCTTTAACTTGTGGATTTGTTACATTTCAGTCACTGACTTTAACAGGAATTCATCTTAATGGACTGCTGAAAAGAAGACTTCACTATTCTTCATTCAAAATGTTAGTCGTGAAGTACCTGAATTTCAGTCTTGAGGCTCACACTGATTTGAGATAATACATTCTTCTAAATATCATATGTGTTTGTTTGTGTGTGTAGGCAGTTTTATATGCTTATTGGTGTTTATGTGGATTTGTCTACATGTGTGCAAGTATAGAGGTAAGAAGTCAACTTTGGTGTCATTCTTCAGGTGCCAGACTCTTTGACTTTTTAGAATTATATTACATACATACATACACACACACACACACACACACACACACACACACACACACACACACACACACATGTTTGGGATTGTGTGTGCTACTGTGTATCTGTGGAGGACAGGGGATAATTTGTCTGAGTCAGTTCTCTCCTTTATCATGTGAATTCCCGGGTATTGAACTCAGACCATCAAGCTGGGTGGCAAGCATCTTCTTAACCAACCTACTAGCCCTGACCAGCCTGGGATACTTTATATAAAACAGTTTGCTCCAACTGTCAACAGAGGTCCACCTGCTGTGATTACAGGTGTGAACTGCCTTGCCAGGCTTCAAGTTCTATGAAGGGTTAATGGTAAATTCCTCCAAACATTTAGGGAAGAAATTGTAACAGTTCCCCCTTTTCATTTCAGCAGTGTTGGGGACTGAACCTAATAAATCCTCCTTGTGGAAGTCAAGAGCTCTGAGTTCCTGCCCTACAATTCCCTACAACCACACTGGAGTACAAAATCTGATGAAACAATTCCTACCCCATCCTCTGAAGCCAGCATTTCACAAATACTCAAATAAGCAAACAATAGAAACCACAAGCCTGTGTCTGTCATGAACACAAATGAAGAACACAACCACATACCAGTGCATTGTCCAGGTGTGGCTGGGCAGGCCTGTCATGCCAAGACTTGGGAGGCAGAGGGAGAAGGTCAAGAGTTTAAGACCAGCCTGAGCTTAATAGTGAGCCCCAGGACAGCCAGGACACAACATAATTGATCTCCCAAACAAACAAAATACTAAATCACATTAATTCCGAAAGTAAAAAGGAATTACACACCTGTGGCTCCAGGATTCCATAAGTAGTACCTGATATCCAGGTTTTCATGCTGTCTCCTGTCTTTGCCAAGGCCCAAGACTTCCAGAGGACTCCTGGTGCCTGAAAGGGCACAGTGTCAGGAAGAAAGGAGGGAATACTGTTCTGCTGGAGCCCCTGGCCATGCTAGGTGGCTTAGGGACTGGAGCAGATGGACTTACCCAGACATAAACACACAAAGTATGCAGATAAACTCATACACAGAAAAATCAATATGAACAAATAGATTGTAATTGAAGAGTGGTAGTCCACACTTGGAAAATAAATACCACAGGTTTCAGAATTCTGCAGGAATACTAAATAACATAAAAACCACATTTATCATGACCTGACAGCATTTTAATAATTTCCACATTTGCTATGTGTTGCCTACATGATGTATATCTATTTAGAGAATGAATCCTTTAGCAAAAGTAACCCAAATCCCCCTTTCTATGAATAAGGTTTAATGGCACCATGGTTTTAAAAAGTGAAATAAGTCACTCTGCCACCATCCTAGTATTCTTCCATCACTCTTGCCCCATAAAGCTTCCCTCTGGGGTGCCTGTCCATCTCTGTCCCTGTCAGCTAATCCTTGGGTTCAGGCTCTCTGGGATGCATACCAGGTCTGGGTTAGGCTAGATGATTGTAAGCAGACTCTTCACCTCTGTAGGCTCCACTGCAGGTGCAGATAGGTTGAAAGAAGGGCCCATGGCTCAGCCACACAGGCCACCACAGGACTTCCACGAAGTCAGGAGAGGTCAGAGTCTGGAAACTCAGCTCTGTTTCAACCACCGCTCCAACAGAGCAGGTGGACCACATCCAGGCCTGAAGTCCCATCCCCTTCACAGGGCCATACCTGCCACCTTTGCCAGCCATGCCCTGGATGTAGCACGAATCCTAATTGATCTTAATAAAAACCCAGAGCCGGATATTGGGGGATAATGCTGAAGATCAGGGAGACAAAGGAAAGAGCCGTAGCCACCTCTCATCTCACCAACTCCTCGGGGCGGGGGGGACCTGAGCTCCTGTCTCCTCCCGCCTTATATTCCTGTTTTCCACCATGTCATATCACTTTCTTTCCCTAGTGCTGGGATTAAAGGTGTGTGTGCCTCCCAAGTACTGGGAGCAAAGGCGTGAGATCCCAAGTGCTGGGATTAAAGACGTGTGCCACCACTGCCTGACCTCTATGGCTAACTAGTGGCTGGATTTGCCCTCTGATCTTCAGTCAAGCTTTATTTGTTAGAGCACACACAAAATAGTACCTTAACTGGATGCGGACATGCCCCTGAAATAACTCCACCTCAGGTGAACCAACCATGGCCCAAATTGGCAAGAAAGTTTGGCCCACCTGGGTTCCTACACCAGTTTGTGAAGGGGGTGGACTTCACCCTCAACAGAAACCTCACACCTGGTGGAGCCTTTCTCTAGATCCCAGGATCTCAGCTAACACCAGGTTTATGGCACTTTTCCTTAGCATGCAGGTCACCAAGAGCTTGGGAATCAACTGAATGACTCCAAATTTGTTTCTGCTGTGGTGATTCATTAAGTAGTTCAGTGAGAATGAGCATGAAGAATGTTGAGGGTTAAATTGTTTGTAATGAATAATCTCTAAACATAAAATGTTAGTGAATAAATGTATGCATTACCTCTTTTATTGCGAGATGTGAAATAGGATAAGGGATGATGTGCAGATTCTGAGTTGAATGTGTGTACTGGATAATTTTTGTCAGCATGGCACAAACTATAGTCACCTGGAAGAAGAAACCTCAGTTGACAAATTACGTCCATCAGATTGGCCTGTGGGGCAATTCCTTAATTTATGGTTGAGTATAAGGGCCCTGGTCACTGTGGGTGTGACTCTAAACAGGAGGTCCAGGCTCTATAAAGCAGGCTGAGCCAACACAGAGAGCACGTCAATAAGCAGCGTAGCCCTGTGTTCTCTGCTTCACTTCCTGCCTGGGCTTCTGCTTCATGATGGACTGTAGCCTGTGACTGAAATAAGCTCTTCCCTCCCCTTCCTTGCTTTTGGTCAGTGTTTGCTCACAACAGCAGAGCAGCAAATGAATCTATGTATCTGGACTTGCATGTGTTCTTTTGTTTGTTGTTTGCAGCAGGGACTTGATATGGACTGCTGCCTGGGTGAGAACTTCCAATCCTGCTGTCCAAGCTTCTCTACTCCCAAGTTCCAAGCATCTGCCACTATAATTCACATATCTTTAAAAAATAGGTTTTTCATAGTGTAAGGACTATGGAATGAACCATTACCCCCTATTTCAAGTTGTACTACAGAGCTACAGTCATAAAAACAGTATAATATTGACAAAAAAACAAAAACACAAACAGACACCCCGATCAATGGCATGGAAGTGAAAACTCAGACATAAATCCATATACCTACAAATTCCTAAAAACCGTGGTGTCCTTGAGAGGGGGAGGTCTTTTGTCCCCTTTGCTTTGAGTATAAGAGGCTGTGAGAAATAAACTCAGGGCGACTGTGGTATTGACTCGGAGCCCACCCAAACTTATTTTGTGTCTTTGTCTTTTTCTTTTACATCTACATCTCTATTTCCCATATCTATTATTACTCAATCCTCACCTCCCTATTTAAGACTGTTCAACAGGCTGGGCAGGACCCAGCAAGAATGTACCCCCAAAATGCCTCATCCTACCAAAGAGACACTTGTTAAATGATGTTCATCCAGGTGGACTGTCTGTTATTCATCCTCCATGGAAGTCTTTCACTGTCCTGAAAGAGACTCCATTAGGTTACAGACAGTCTGACATCACATGTCCTTAATGAATTAAGGAAGAGAATTCCTGATGCCTGCTGTGTGGCTGAAGTTAGAAGACACTATGTTAGAAGACCAAGGGCTCTCACGATGGTGACTACAGAGCCAAAGTAAGCAGACATGAGAAAAAGAGAGAAGTTTGATTAACTGCAGCAGGTAAGTAGAGCATGGGCATTGTTTGGAAGACAGTGTCTTCCTGGAACATAGAAACTATAGGAACTTGATTCAGGAGGCATCTATGTATTTTGAGATGTATGTATCAATTCTGTAAGATGCTATGTGAAGGAGAACATGATACCCTTAAATATAGTAAGTTCAAGGTCATGAATCCCATGCTTTTAAAAGTTAAATGAGAGAGCAGGGGGAGAGAAAGAACCACTGATTGACTGTAAGGGTCATGACACCTTGACTTGACACTGCCTTAATAGAGAAACATGCTTAAGATTGCTCTAATGCTACTTGGAGAGAACAAGGACATATCAGAAGAATATTGAGATTACAAATGCCATAAAACCAACTCTACGACACCGCTGATGCCACTAGTTGTTCTCAGTATGTTGACTAATATTTCTATAAATCTGAGGTTAAATAAACTCTACCTCCTCTAACTAGATTTTTGCCAACTATTAGATCACAGCCATGAGAAAAATCACTAGTATAGTGGCTGGAGACCATAATGTGAGAGAAAAGAATTTAAAATCACTGTGGATATTGCTAAGCCTTGATTGGTCCATTACATATGACATCACAAGGAGTCCATGCAAGGTAAGCTAGATATCAGCCAATGAAAATGCACTGCCTGGGGCTAGGTTGTCTTTGTAGTTCAGAGAAGCAGTTGGTTGGTGGGTGAGCAGTTGGATTTAGTTGTTTCTGCTAGATTTGGACTTTTCCCAATCTGTTGGATCTCTACATAGTGAGTATATTTCCAAGGATTTCAGTTTGGGCTTTTGTCATTTGGTATTTAAGTAATTGGTTTGGGTTTGTAGCTTTGGCACCTGTCCTATAGCTCTCTCTGTAGACCAGTCTGGCCTCAAACTCACAGAGATCCGCTTGGCTCTGCCTCCCTAGTGCTGGGATTAAAGGCGTGCGCAACCACCGCCAGGCCTTGGGTTTTGATTTTTTTCTCTAAGTCCTTTTTCTTCATTTCCACTTACTTTCATTTTATCAACTTCTTTTCTTTGTCATTTTTGTCTTTGTTTACATATTTACTGGCATATATTAGCTGTATAGGATGAGGAATTTGATCATGACTTCCCATATTTGCCTATACTTCATTTTGATATTTACCTGCTCTATTTCACTTGCCCACCCAGTGAATATAAGTACTTCCAAATGAACAAAGTTTCTTCCCCCTGCTTGATCATGCCCCATAGGAAATGTGACAATTTGTGTTTCTGGAACTGAAATAATTTAAGTAACATTTTCTCTTGTTCTATGTCTTTTCCTGAAAAAAGGCATTTCATTCCTTTTGATATCTGATTATAGGACTTACCTCAATGTTGTGTGTATGTTATTTCTATATTAACTGTGTGTGGGGATGAATCCTAATGTGCCTGAATGAAGGCATCTTGATCATGAAGTATAGTCTTCATGTGGTGTTGAATTTGCTGTGACCTATCTCCTATTAAGGATTATTTCTCATTAAAGTTTTTCTAATCTTTGTTAATCAAGGCCTGATACTGGGCTCTTTTTAAGTTTTACTTACTTCGTTTGAGAATCAGGGTAATGCACCTTTTATGAAAAAAAAAAAATTGAAAATGTCTTTCCCTTGGGTGTATAGGTTACTGAAATATTTGGAGAACATTGCTGTTAGATGTTGAGATGCTAGAATTCATCAGTAAATTGTCCTGGTCACTGTAAAAATCTTTCTTGATACTCAGTACTTCCAGAGTGTTTATCTAGTTTTATTTCCTAGACTCTATCCCTTTGATTTACTATTTCTCTCCTTCTTGTGTGTGTGTGTGTGTTTGTGTGTGTGTGTGTGTGTGTGTGTGTGTGTGTGTGTGTGTGTGTGTTTTAATCAGGGGAGAGAAGGAATGGCCAGAAGTTACAGAGGGATAGTGGTACTAGGATAGATCTTCCTTTCAGAATGAAGGTCATTAGTGTTAGTAACGATGGACACTCAGTGGGTGCCTGAAGGAGTTTTATTCCCACCAGACAATGTATGTGTCCATGAACTTCAAGGTTTCTGAGGGAAAGGAAGTTGCTGCAGCACCAAGAAACAGGCTTGGTTAATATGAGACCTATGCTACATGATAGAAGATGGGATCTTCTATCTTTAGGCTACTTGAAGAGGTCATTGATTATATTTGGGAGTAGGGTGGGGAGATATGGTCAATGTGTGACTGTGTGACAGCAGTGAATCTAACTTGACTTCTGGGAAAGCAACAGGAGTGGGGTGTGGATGGATAGCAGTCCTCTCTACTAAAGGCATGTGTCCTTGGGGACAAGAATGTGAAAGGAAAAGAATTTTAAAATCACTGTGATTTTCTTCTGAGCCTTAATTGGTCCATTGCATATGACATCACACAGAGTCCTTGTGAGGTATGATAGATACTAGCCAATAAAAATGTGCTGCCTAGGGCTGGGTTTTGTCTGTACTTCAGAGAAGCACTTTGTTGGTGGGAGAGCAGTTGGACTCAGTTGTTTCTCATACACTTGGCCTTTTCTCCAACCTCTTGGATCTGGATATAGTGAGTTTGTTATTCCAGGGTTTCAGTTTGGGCTTTTGGCATTTGTTTGTTTATTTATTTACATTATTAGTTTGGATTTTATTTTTTTCCTGTAAGTTCTTTTTCTTCATTTCAACTTACTTTCCTTTTTATCAATTTCTTTTCTTTGTCATTTTTGGATTTGTTCTTGTGTATTTTACTAATTTAGTGGTATTTACTAAAGGTATACGATGAGGAATTTGATCATGACTTTGCTCTCTGGCTGAACTCTAATTTGATCATATTTATCTGCTATTTTTCACTTTCCCCACCCATTGAATTTGACAAGTACTTCCCATTATACAAAGGATATCCCCCTGCCTGCTCACGACCTGTAGGAAACAAAACATGACACTTGTATGGAACTGGCATGTTTGTAGTAACACTTTCTCTAGTTTCATGCTTTTTCCTTAAAAAGTCATTTCATTCCATTGATGTTTGATTGTAGGACTTTTTATTTATTTATTTATTTGTTTATTTTACATGTCTTATTTACATCTTTATTTTTTGTAATTTTTATTATTATTATTATTATTATTATTATTATTATATTATTATTATTATGTGTTTTAATTTTATACATCAGTTCCCCTGTCCTCCCCCCTCCCGACCCCACCCCCACCTTTCCCCCAGCCCCTCCCCTCTATTCCCATCTCCTCCAGGACCAAGACACCCCTGGGGATTCATTTAAACCTGGTGGATTCAGTACAGGCAGGTCCTGTCCCCTCCTTCCAGGCTGAGCATGTGTCCCTGTGTAAGCCCTGGACTTACCTCAGTGTTGTGTGTATGCTATGTTCTATGTTCTCTGACAATTGGGTACATGGACTTTGTAAAGGCATCTTGATCATGAAGTATGGTCTTAATGTGGTGATGAATTTGATGTGCACTATCTATTACTCTCATTCAGGATTTTCCAATCTGTCAGTTGAGGATATTGCCTGATACTAGGATCTTTTATAAATGTCTTACATGGTTTGATAATCAGGGCAATACTTCTTTTATGAAAAGAGTTTGAAAGTGTCCCTTCCCTGGGTTTTATGGACTACTGAAATCTTGGTGATCATTGCTGCTAGTTGTTGAGATGGTAGAAGTTGGTTTCCAGTGTTTTTGGTTTTGCATTCTAGGATTTATCTTTGCTGTTTCATAATTATATTTATGTTTTTTCTTTTGATTTATTATTCTTTCATGTAGTTCATCTGACTGCATCCTCCCTCCCTCCACTCCTCCCAATTGCTGCCCACCTCCTCTCTCCCCCAGAGCCACTGCTCCTGTTTCCCTTAGAAAAGAGCAGGCTCCCTAGGGATAGCAACTGATC
Source organism: Onychomys torridus (assembly GCF_903995425.1). Taxonomy (NCBI): domain Eukaryota; kingdom Metazoa; phylum Chordata; class Mammalia; order Rodentia; family Cricetidae; genus Onychomys; species Onychomys torridus. The sequence goes on from NW_023412335.1 coordinate 105,490, forward strand.
ATGGCATGAAAAGATGCAATAATATTATAGTTAATTTTTGTTTTTGTTCTAGTGGTGGTTTGTGCTTATATTATCTCTTTCATCATTAATTTTTACCCAATTTTCATTTTTGAAAATTCAGTTTTTAAAAATTTATTATTATTATTATTATTATTATTATTATTATTATTATTGTTGTTGTTATGAGTTTTAATTGTATACATCAGCCATGGGTTCCCCTGACCTCCCCCTCCCGCCCCCACCCCTACTTTCCCCCCAGACCCTCCCTTCCATTCCCATGTCCTCCAGGATCAAGACACCCCTGGGGATTCATTTAAACCTGGTGGATTCAGTACAGGCAGGTCCAGTCCCCTCCTTCCAGGCTGAGCAAAGTGTCCCTGTGTAAGCCCAAGGTTCCAAACAGCCAGCTCATGCACCAAGGACAGGTCCCAGCCCCACAGCCTGGGTGCCTCCCAAACAGATCAAGCTATTCAATTGTCTCACTTATCCAGCTGGGGGCTCCACAGCTTTTGGTTCATAATTCATGTGCTTCCATTCGATTGGCTATTTGTCCCTGTGCTTTTTTGCAATCTTGGATTCAACAATTCACGCTCTTGCAGTCCCTCCTCCTTCTCGACAGTTGGACACCTGGAGCTCCACCTGGGCTGGCTGAGGATCTCTGCATCCACTTCCATCAGTTATTGGATGAGAGTTCCAAGATGACTGCTAGGGTGTTTAGTCATCTGATCACCAGACTAGGTCAGATCAGGCCCTCCCTTGACCACTGCCAGCAGACTACAGAGGATGTATCATTGTGGATTTCTGGGGAGCTCTTGAGCACTCTGCCTATTCCTGTTCTCATGTGGTCTTCATTTATCATAGTCTGTTATTCCTTGTTCTCTCTTTCTGTTCTTGATCCAGCTGGGATCTCCTGCTCCCCTAAGCTTTCTTTCCCTCCAAACTTGCCCTTCATTACTCCCACTGTCACCCAGGTTTTTCATGTAGATCTCATCCATTTCTCTATCATTGGGTGATCCCTGGGTCTTTCCTAGGGTCCCGTTTTCTAGGTAGCCTCCCTGGAGTTGTGTAGCAGTCTAGTCATCTTTGTTTTACATCTAGTATCCTCCTATGAGTGAGTACATACCATGAGTCTGGATTACCTCACTCAGGATGATTTTTTCTAGATCCATCCATTTGCCTGCAAACCTCATGATGTCATTGTTTTTCTCTGCTGAGTAGTACTCCATTGTGTATATGTACCATATTTTCTTTATCCATTCTTCAGTTGAAGGACATCTAGGTTGTTTTCAGGTTCTGGCTATTACAAACAATGCTGATATGAACATAGCTGAGCAAATGCCCTTGTGGAATGATTGAGCATTCCTTGGGTATATGCCCAAGAGTGCTACAGCTGGGTCTTGGGGGAGATGGATTCCCAATTTTCTAAGGAAGCGCCATATTCCCAGTAGCTCACCATGATCGTATAGTGGTTAGTACTCTGCGTTGTGGCTGCAGCAACCTTGGTTCAAAAATTCAGTCTTTTATTTTCCCTTGGTTTCTTTTGTCTTATATACAACATATTTTCATATTTATTAGACTAAATAAATATATAATATACATAGTATATATTGTTATGTGTAGTATATATGTTATATTTATATTTACAATAATCATGTATATTATGATATATGCTAATTAGGACATTATAATGCATAAGTATACTAATTTATAATTATAATTTATTATACTATATTATATACTCATAATAATTACAATTATATAAGTATAATACATTACACTAAATATATATAGTTTATACATTACACATAAGCAATTGCATGATACAGTTTCCATACATGCCTATACTGTACTTGGATCATATTTCCCTGCACTATTTCAGTACCCCCACCATATCTTTGAGACTGATAATATGACTTTTATGAAAGCCCAGCCCTCTACTTCCTCATGATCTAGAAGAGATAAAGTATATTCTATTTCTGTTTGTGGACCTGCTTTGTTTCAGGTAAAACTATATTTAGTTTTAGCTCTTTCCTTATAACACAACAGAACACTAGTCACTATGCTGAGTGTGGACTCTTCCCCAGTTTCCTTATATGCTATGATGTTTTCCAGTTTGTTACAAACTTTAACAATGGTAGCTGAAGGCCCTGGAATATACATATCACCCTGCAGCAGCCTCAAATACATTGCTAGGTATCAGGTCTGTGTGACACCCCCAAATGCCTCACATATACTCTGAAGTGTTAGGTACCCCTGGACAATAGACCAACCACCCCTAATCTACTATGATATAATCAGGTATGAATGGACACTAATTCACCCCATCAGTTATTATATTTACCTTGCTAGGCACCCCCTTATGTTGTTCTCCACTGATCTGCATTGTTATTCATCCGGCTCACTGGACACACCACCACTTCTGTTACCACACATCTACTTCTAGATATCAAGTCTTATTGGACCTCCTACCCCAGATAAGCTACCAGCTATAAGACAATGCTGGGAGCTTCTCCTGTCACAATCACAAAAAGTATTGGGCTTGCTGGATGTCCTTCCTCAGCTAATGTCACACACACAGTGCTAGGCATCAAGTCTTCTGGAGTCCTGCCCAACCACAAAAAGTGCTGTGTATCAGGTTCTCCTACTAGTTACTGCTCCATGATGGACATTAACCTCTGCTGCAGTGGCTTCGAGCCTGTTGTACATCAGGTTCACCTGACTACCCACCTGCCCTCCCACATGGCATGCTAGACATCAAACCAAGCATATCACACAGCCTTATCATACACTGTTGGCCAACAAACACTGCTATAGTTCATGCCCTGATAGAAACCATGTCACTACCACATACAGGCTTCTAGGTATCAGTTCCTATGCCACAGGATTCCTGTGCAGATGCTGTCATCCATACAATGCTAAGCATCAAGACTTCCCTGATATCCCACCATTCTGCTGCCACATACACAATGTAGGGGTTGAGATGGAGGGTCCAGAAGGATCAGAAACATACCAGTGCATACAAGACTGCAGCAAAGTATGCCACCATTATAGCTAAAGACACACACACACACACACACACACACACACACACACACACACACACGGCTAGGTTCAGGTCCTCCTAAGGATCCCCTGCCTACAGCTAACTCCCTCCACTGAGGATTTGGTGTCAGGTCCTACCAGGTACTCCCTTAAGTATGGTCAAAGGCCCCACACATAGGACTAGCTGTCATGTTCTTCTGTGCTTCCCTGTCTTAACTTCAAAGTCCCCTGACACACAATTAGTGTCAGGATCTGCTAGGTCTACTTCCCAGCAGTCAGAGTCTCATATGCATGGCCATGGCCATGTGTCATGTCCTCCTCAAAAGCACCTCCCCTAGAGAAAGCTTCAAATGCACATGCATAGCTTGGTGTCACACACACATACACACACACACACACACACACACACACACACACACACTGTACATATGTACATACACACAGACATCTGAGCCCATGTCTTGATAGGGATACCCTCAACTAGAGCCACAGAGTACCAAATATATGCTATGTGACCAGTTCTTAAAGATATTTCCTTCACTACAAGCAAAGCACCCCATAAACATAGCTAGAGGTCTGATCTTGCTAAGCAACCCTTCATCCACAGGTCTACACACACACTCACACAAGGCTAGGGAGCAGGTCCTGTTAGGTTCACCCTCCACTATAGTCAACATTCCTCCTAGAGAGCTACATATCATGTCTTCCTAGAAACCCACTGCCGTACAGCTAAAGCCCAATTCACAAGGCTCAGTGTCATATTATGATAGGAACCTCCTCACTGATAGCCAAACACCCCCCAACACAGCTCCCCACATTCATGAAAGGCAAGTGTCAGGTTCTAGTATTTATCTCTTCCCTTACAACCGAAGCCACACACACATATGGTAAGGTGACAGGTCCTGTTAGGTACCCCCTTCCCACAGGAAAATGCCAGGTATACACACACACACACACACACACACACACACACAAGGAGACTTGTCCTTCTCTGAATTATGACACAGAGGACAAACACAGGTCTATGTACAAGCCCTGCTAGGTAACACATCCCTTCTAACCAAACCATCTCATACATTTAAACAACAAAGTGTCTGGTCCTTCACTCCCCCACTGCAAAAACCTCTCATACACACACAGGGCTAGGTTTCAACTTCTGCTATGTTCAATCTCCCCTACAGCCAAAGCCACACATGGAAAGATAGAGATGTCTATTCTTGTTGGCATCCCCTCCTCCCCCACTGCTCTTTGTTCCCCCATGTTTTAGACCCACCTCCAAAATCTGAAAGACAGGAACATCGGATGGAAGAAACCCTTGGCATAAGTCTTTCTGGATCTGAGTTCTGTCACTCGATAGCATTTCCACAACCATCCATGTACACAGGAAGATGATTCAGAAAACAAAGAGGGTTAATGCACTGAGTGTCTAAAACTAGGCTTGTGATTTTGCATGTGCTGGCAGGTTACGGGACCCATGTATTCAGTAATGACTAACATGGGAGATGCTGGACCACTGTGGGTGTTTCCACCCCTGTAGGTTGATCTAGAATTGTGTAAGAAAGCAAACTGAGGCAGCCACAAAGAGTGAGCAGGTAAACATCTGTCATCTGCTCTTGCTTGAGTTCCTACCCTAACTTCCCTAATGATGGACTTTGAAAAGGACATGAGAGCCAAATAAAACCTTCTACAACATTGGGTTTTGCCATGATTTCTATCAGACGTGGATAGTACGCTAGGACAGTATCCCAGGACTTGTTCTCGATCTTGGGGTCTTCCTGCCTCTGTCTCCTGAGTGCTGAGATACAGGTATGTACTGTAACATTATAGTAACAGATAGAAGCTTTAAGAGTGGATAGATGAATGGAGAAAACAAATCATGGCCCAGGAAAATATAATTCCATGGGATGAGGTTAATTTTAAAGAAGTTAATCATAGAAAGTATCTCAAAAAGATGGATTTGAGAAATCATACTGAATAGGGCAGACACAACAACAACAACAAAATGTGCCCAATGATGTTCACTATTCAAGAGCTAGGGGAGGAATCTGAGTTTATTTTTAATAAGCTGAGAATTCATCAGATGATACAAGCAGGAAAGTGAAATCATCTGACTTGAGATACTTAGTCATGGGACATGTAAGCAGCAATAGTGATTGAAGGAACATAAGTTTAGGAGGCTGGCAGAACTGTTGCAACATCATGGATGGTTCACCACCTAGATTAAACCCTTGGTGAATACACCCATGACACTGTGTGACACAGGGTTCATGAGGTCAGAATAAATGTGAACACATGGGGACCATCGCACAATCATCATAAGATACATAACCTGGCTCATGAGATCACAGAATGTGGGACATTCTGAACACTGCCCCAACATACAGCCCATCACAATTCCTGAAGCCTGGTTTGTGAGAATAGAAAGGATCATACTCCTATCTTATCATTCAGCTATCCCAGCTACAAACTAGCACCATGTGTCTCCATCCCTGAGCCCAAGCAAAAAAAAAAAAAAAAAAAAAAAAAAAAAAAATTACCAATTGGAACACCAAGCACCAATTCAAACACTCTCTGAATACAGAGGTATCAGAAACACTAAAACAACAAACTAAATCCAGATGAGCAAGGCCCATGACTGTAGTTAGAGTTTTCCTGCTGGCCCACAATCAGGACTAATCTCTCTCACCTCCCAGGCCCATAGATGCTCAGACCCAACTAAGTAAACACACAGAAACTTACATTGTTTACAAACTGTATGGTCATGGCAGGCTTCTTGTTATCTACTTCTTCTATCTTAAATTAACCCATTTCTGTTAGTCTATAAGTTGCCATGTGGCTTGTGGCTTACCAATACCTTACATCTTCCTTGTCATGGCGGCAGCTGGCAGTCACTCTCCCAGCCTTCCACTTCCCATAATTCTCCTCCTCCTTGTCCTGCCTACCCTATCCTTCCTGCCTGGCAATCAGCACTTTATTTTACCCAATCAGAGCAACACATTTGACATACAGAACATCCCACAGCACATGACAAAAACAGAAGTAACATGAAAAACCCAGGGCAACATAACTCCTCCCAAAATGACCAATCCCAAAGTAGTGGCCAGCAGTAAGAGTGACATAAAAAAACTCAAGACAAAGAATTCAAAAGAATGATTTAGAATATGTTCAGATAAATTCATCAATGAATTTATCAGGGTATAAATAATTTTGAGGTACAAATAATAATTCAAAAAACAAAAAGGAAGAAATTCAAGATATGAAAATAGAACTTAAGAGTCATAAGAATAAAACAATCTAGAGATTTAAATAATCCTATAATCTAGACAATTAATCAATCCTAGGAATGAAAAACACATAAGTCTAACTAAGCACAGTGAAGAGCCTCAAAAATTGAATGCAGTGTATGGAAAACTGGGCTAGAAGACAAGAGAAATTTAATCATTCAAAAAAAGGTCGGCGATAATTACTATTTTTAGTATGAAGGGGACATGTGAGTTCTTTGAGGAACCATGAAAAAAATCTAGCTATGAATTATGGGAATGGAAGAATGACAAGTATCCTTCCTGTCAAGATACAGTCAGTAAAAAAATAGAAGAAAATTTCCACACACAATGGAAAGAGATATACATCCAGACAGAAAGCATACCATAAGACCAAATAGAATAGGACAGAAAAGCCACTTCCCTGTGCACTGGCCATTCATCCTTGGAATCCTAGGAATGTCCTGTCCTAAACCCCCAAAAGAGGCCCTTAGTGCCCTACAAATGGAGGCTAGATATATGCCATGCTCCCTCAAGGACCTGGTACTCCCCAAGGCAAGATTACAGGGCACAAGGACACACAGAACTCACTTCTTCCCATGTGGCAGGACAGCACTTCAGCATCTCAGTGTTTGCCAGGTGTCCCTGTTTTGTAAGGTGTTTTCCTGTGGTACCCCGTGTCTTCCCTTGTGGGGTCTCATGGATGAATTCAAAACAAGGCTGGACTTGGAAAGATCAAGGGATAGTCAAAAGGGCATCCTCTACTGATTCCACATCACACTGCTAGACATTAGACTCTGCTGGACTCCTCCACCTGCCACACAAAGGGCTGTGTATCAGGCTCTACAGCCAAGCTGGAGGAAAATGTTACCTAAACCACAGGTACACATAGGGTGCCATGTATAATGTTCACCTGGATACCACTCTTCCATAACACATGACATTCTATGTATCAGACAAGGCTAGAAATACACACTTATCCCCTTTATATACTGCTGGCCAACAAACATGCCATTTTCAGGCTCTGCTGGACACACATACCACTTCCATATAGAATCCTCTAGGTATAAGGACTTTATTGCAATTCCTGTGCAAATGCAGTCATGCATACAATGCTAGGTATCAACCATTACCTAACATCCCACCATTCTGCTGCCCACATATACTGCTAGACAGTGGCAGGGGTGTGAGCACGGCTGAAAATTAGCTGTGCACTGGGTCAATAACACAGGTGTAGGAAAGGAACTTATTGAGCAGTGCCTAATATCATGCACAATATGAGGTACTGTAGAGTTCAGAAGTATATGATACATAGTAGTACACAAGGGCTCAGGTAGTTATCAAGAAGGCTTGATAACAAGGAGTATGCTTCAGGCTATAATGGTGGGGGAAAGAGTGTCCAGGGGGCTTGATAACAAGTAGAGCACTCATGAGTTTGGCAGCAGGATTGGGTGTATCTAGTAAGGTCTGAAAAGGGGACAATCCCTAATATTGAGATGACCCTATGTGGGAGCATCAGGGAGATGCTGTGCAGTGTCTTATGAACACAGTATTGTATTTTGGGTGGCAGCAGTTGGGAGCTGTTGATGTCCAATAGGACCTGACACATAACATTCTATGTAGAATATCAGGGGATTGTCAAACAGTGCCTGTGGAGTATAGCAGTATATGTGGAGCAGTAGTGATGGTGATCATGTTATAAGGGGCAGGGCGCCTGTACATGTTTGTGTGCCTCTGTCTGTGTGCATGTTTGTGTGTGCGTGTGTGTGCATCTGTGCTTGTAGTGGTGGATCAGAGTGTGCTCAGTGCCTTCACCTACAGTGAATGTAAAGTGAAGATGTAGCTGGAGAACTTCTCTCCACCACCCCCCAACCTCAACCTCCCTCCCCCGACAAGCCCTGTTAGTCCAACAACACACTTATAAAATAAACATACAGATGCTTATATTATTTAAACTGCTTGGCCATTAGCTCAGGCCTACCATTGTCTAGCTCTTACTCTTATATTTAGCCCATTTCTATTAATCTATACTTTGCCACGTGGCTCACGGCTTGCCAGTACCTTACATCTTTCTTGTTATGGTGGCAGCTCACAGTGTCTCTCCTACAGCCTTTACTTCCCAGACTTCTCCTCCTCCTTGTCCCGCCTACCCTATCCTTCCTGCCTGGCTACTGGCCAATCAGCACTTTATTTATTTTACCCAATCAGAGCAACACAATTGGTATACAGAACATCCCACAGCATGAAGATCTGTTGCAATGTTGACTAAAGTGTGTTTTAGATGACAGATGTGAATGTGGGGTGGTTGGGTGTTCAGTGGGGCCTTGTATCAAACAGTACATCTGGGGCTTGAGAAGCAGGGAAACAGTCTATATCAAGGCCTGATATAGCAGTGTTTGCATGGGCTATGGGCCAACAGGGCCTGATACCTAGAGTTCCTGCGTACTGCCTCTCCCTTGAAAATACCCACATACAATGCTAAGTTTGTCACAGCTCTATGCAACCCACACCTACAATACCACATACACTAAGTTATAAATAAGTCTCTCATGCACACAACCCTACTTCCCAACACACATTGCTCAGTATAGCTCAAGTGGACAGACAGTTCCTTACCTCTGGCATCAATGTGAACATATTGCTAGGAATCAGGCCCTACTGAACACACGCCTCTCTGTGTCACTGCAGCTACACATACATAGGAATATATTAGGTATACTTAGGACCCTGCTGAGTCCAGTATTCAGTGTTATGTAAAAGGACATACTGGAAACCACTGGAACACTACCTTCCACAGATGCATAGGTGTCAGGTTCTGCTAGGTATCCTCCTCCTTTATAGCCCAAGCTCCATATACACTCCAAGGTGTCAGGTCATGCTAGATATATACCCCTAAAAGCAAAGACTCATACATGACTAGGTATCAGGTTCTGTGAGGTGTCTGCCCCTCATTCTAGACAAAGATCTAAGTAAATGACTACCAAGTCATCCTTGGTATCCCCATACAGACAAAGCGCCCCCCCACACACACACCTTCAATAAACTGCTCTGGAATCAGGACCTACTTAGTACCATGTTCTCTACAAACAAAGCCCCACATATACAAATATATATACATGTTAGATCTTGCTAAGTATCCCCTTCTTTACTGGGAAAGCAACACTTACCTCTCTCTCCTCTCTTTCCTCATCCCTCCTCTCTTCTCTCTCCTCCTCCCCTTCCCTACACACACACACACACACACACACACACACACACACACACACACACACTGCTAGGTTACAGATCCAGCTAGCCTTCCTCTGCCTTACAGAATGTGTCATACACATTTTAGTTCTCAGTACCTTCTAGGTATCCTCTCTCTTACACCCAAAGCCCAACACATACATACAGGTCTACATATCAGGTCCTGATACATAACCCTTCTCCATCAACCTAAGGTCCACATACAACTTCCCAACCAAATATTAGAACTTGCTACATATACCTGCCTCACAGTCATAACCTCCACCCCTGTCTTCAAACAAGGCAATCATCAGGCTCTGCTATTTCTCTCTTCCATTACTGCCAAATCTCCACATACAGGTACATGGCTAGGTGTCTGGTCCTGCACAGTAGTCCCTCTCCTGCATCAAAGTCCTACCATCACATGGTAGGGTAGGTGTCAGGTTCTACTATGTATCCCCTCCCCAAGAGCTACAGCTCTTACACACAGGTGTGTTTCATCTCCTGCTAGGCACAAACTTCCCTATAATAATCATACAGAATTCTGGTCCTGTTAGGTACAAACTTCCAAAAAAAATTCTCTCTCTTTCTCTCTCTCTCTCTCTCTCTCTCTCTCTCTCTCTCTCTCTCTCTCTCTGTCAATGAGGTGTCATCTACTGCTAGATATCATTCTGTTCAAACAGAGCCCCACTTTGGCAACTAGATGCAGGTCCTACTAGCTCTCCTGCCCTGTAACCAAAACCCTCATACAATACATGGCTGTGTCTGGTTCTATCAGGTATTTCCTCCCAATTCAGTCTAAGCCCCCACTCCCATACAGAGTTAGCATTCAGCTCCTGCTAAGTACCCTCTTCCCTAGAGCCAAAAGTCCCAATACAAATGCAGACCTAGACATCAGTCCTTCTTGGTAGCTTCTTGCCTACAGTAAAAGCTTCAGATAAAAGGATAGGTGTCAAACCTGCTAAGTAAGCCCTCCTTGTCTGTTCCTCCATGATTTATACTCACATCCAAAGAATGGAAGCTAAGAACAGAAGATGTAAAGAACTTTTAGGATTTCTATTTCTGAATCTGGGCTCACTCACCTGATAACAATCTTTTTCTATTCCATCCACTTACACAAGCAGATGGCTCATAAACAAAGACGGTTACTAGGCTTATGATTTAGCAATTTGTGACAGGTTATGGGAATCAATTTCTTGATTAGTGGGATGTCAGCACACTGTGCACATTTCTTTCCCTTGAGGTTGGTCCTGAGTTGTATAAGAAAGTGAAGTGAGTGAGCCATGAAAAGCAAGGCAATAAGTAGTTTTTCTCCATGTTTTCTCCTCTCTTCCTGCTTGAGTTCATACCCCAGCTTCCCTAAATGATGGACTTTGAGCAGGACATGAAAGAAAAATACTCTTTCCTTTCAACTTTGATTGTGGTGGGTATTTTCACAGGATTGGGCAGGACATATGAACTAAGTATCAGGCACTGTTTGCCCCATGAGCCCCACAAAACTGCTTTTTGCAGCCTTGCTACACTCCATTTCCCTGTTTCTCAAGTCCTACGTGCAATGCTTGATATCAGGCTCCACTGAACATCCACTCACCCCACAGTCACTCCTGTCATCTTAACACACTTCAGAAATACACCAAATCTTCACCTTCACTGCAGGGGAAGGCACTGAGCACACACTCTATTCCATCACTACAACAGCCCCCCCACACACAGCTTTCTCACATAGTTTTCTTTATAACACAATCATCACTGCTGTTCCACCACAATCGACTCAGCAAAAAGTAACTTGCACCTGCAATACCACATACACTACATCATAAGTACCTTCTGAACACCACTATTCTTCCCAATACACACTCCTCAGTATAATCCCAACTGGACAAGTCTTGACTCACAAAGGGTAGGGGTCACTGAGAAGATGAGGTCTGTAGATGGACAAGAAAACATGGCTATTACTCTGGGAATACATTGGTGTCATTGGGCAGATACATTTGTGAGCCATGGGGGTTTACTGCTGGAGCTGAGTCTAAGTACTTTTGAAGATCTGGCAGATCCAGTGCTGGGTGGTCAGTAGGATAGCCCAGGTTCAGGGACTGTGTCAAGGAAGGACTGATGCGCCTTGGGTGGAAGCAGACTGCCCATGAATAAAGCCCGATGGAAAGGCATGTTGTTGTATGTACCTTCCCTGCTCTCACCCAGCAGCTTACTCCACAGCTTTTCCCATTGCTGGGGCCCCAGGGAGGGCAAACCACTTCTGACAGCAGTGGACACCACCTGGTGAGAATTAAGGAAGACAGCTCCACAGAGATGCAAACCCCGGTAAAGCAATGTGGAATGCCATGGCCATTGACCATGCTGTGTTTTGACCATAGAATACCTACCTTCCCATCTTGTTTTTCCTGTGTACTATGGAGACATTCAGTGTCATAGGTTAGTGACCTAGACCTCATAGGGGAAATGACACCCAAATGATGTTGATCCTCCATAGATTGTAAGAATGAAACTAAAGGTAAGACCAAGGCCAAAGAACAAGTTGCCCCAGGTTCCAAACAGCCAGCTCATGCACTAAGGACAGGTCCGGGTCCCACAGCCTGGATGCCTCCCAAACAGTTCAAGCTAATCAACTGTCTCACTTATCCAGAGGGCCTGATCCAGTTGGGGGCTCCACAGCTTTTGGTTCATAGTTCATGTGTTTCCATTAGTTTGGCAATTTGTCCCTGTGTTTTTTCCAATCTTGGTCTTAACAATTCATGCTCTTACAATCCCTCCTCTTTCTTGACAATTGGACTCCTAGAGCTCCAGGTGGGGCCTGGCTGAGGAACCTGGGGCTTATGCAGGGACACTTTGCTCAGCCTGGAAGGAGGGGACTGGACCTGCCTGGACTGAATCGACCAGGTTCTCTGGAGGAGATGGGAATGGGGGGCTAGGGGGAAGGCAGAGGTGGGGGTGGGAGGGAGGAGGACAGGGGAACCCATGGCTGATATGTAAAATTAAATTAAATTTCAAAAAATTTAAAAATAAATAAAAGGGAAAAAAAGAGAACAAGTTGCCTTGTACAAATGACTATGGGATCTCCTGATACCTGGTTCACTGTCCAGCAGAGAAAACCAGATGCAATACATAGCATAATAACTCTATGGGAGTCAAAGCTAAGCAGAGTGGGAAGTTTGGATGAAAGATGAAGGTTTTCCATAGCAGCTAATGCCAAGAGCACTGAGTGGACAGGAGGCCTTGTGACTTCATTTTCTGTACTAACATACCTCTGTACTTAGTTCAAAGAGGAAAGACCTAGGGGTCCCACAGAATGCCCATGTAAATTGCTCAAGGTCATGGATCTAAGGGGCTTTGTACCCTTCATATTGCTCCAGTGTTCCTAAGAGAATGACTAAATGATGCTGTGATGTTGTGTGACCTGTGGGATGTGGCTCTCAATTTCTAAAGACATGAGGTATGGTCAGAAAAGACACACCAGTTTTTCCATTCATCTGGTTAGGAATCCTTTGGTTCATACCTAGGGAGCTTGTGCCTTATATCAAGTAAGTGGTCCCCAGTCACAAAGGACATACTGCAGTCTTTGTCTTCATCCTCAGCTATCCTGTCCTCCCTGCAGCCATCACTGAGCCAGCCTTGGAAGTCTTTTCAGTATCCTCTGAGGCCCTGATTCCTGCATGCCTGCTCTCTCTCTATTCATTCCTTTTAACAAGCGATCAATGCTGAGTTCAAGAATCCCAAATGCATTGGGACATTCTTGCAATCAAGGAAAAGGAGTCTCAGTATAGACATTCCTGAATATGATCAGGGTCAGTCATGGAACCCATGCTTTCTGAGTTAAATGATGGGAGTAGGAGACAGAAACATAGAATGAGACTGTGTAAGGGACATGGCATTCAGAATTTGTAAGCACACTGGTTGACTCCTGATACATGCTAAAGTTTTCACGAATGCTACTTAGAGAAAACAGGATCATATCACACACATGAACTCACAAACTCCCAGTGACAATGTAAGTCTCATGACCATCAGAGACAGGAGATGTTGTTGTGCTGTGAGTTTTAGAGCCTCACACTCTTGGTGATCTGCTCTCCTGTATAGTCCTCACTCTAAATGTCAACATTAAAGCCTTGACCCTGTAAGTACTTATGGTGAGCTCAGTCTGTAAAAGGCAAAACTAATACAAATTGAGGGCTGGAGTGAAATTTCATGAAAAACCTACACACATTCACTGAAAGCAGTGAATACTCCTGTGTCCACTACTCTGGAAAGCTCAAGTTTCTCCAGTTTATCATTGTAAGTTTTTATGTTACATTTATTAATATTATTGAAGGAACAAGGGTCCAGGAAAGGGATGTGATGTGCAATGTCACCATGATCACATAGGTTTGTATATTTGATCCCCAGCAGGCTGTGCTGTTGGGGACACTGTGCAGTCCTTGCACGCAGGACCTACCAGATAATCTTAGGTGATGGGAGAGACAGAGGATGAAAACACCACATAACGAACTGCATCACACTCCTGATGTCCATCCCACAAATTTCCCCATTATGTTTCCTTAGGCCCTTGTAAATCTGAGGTTAAGTATGTTCTCCACTCATAAGTAAAGCATTTAAAGTTGTTTGATCACAGCCACAGAATGAATTAGTGTTCAAAACAAAGAGGGGGAAACAACAAAATGCTGTGGGGTTTCTTGAGCCGTGATTGGCCCATTGCATGTGACATCACATGGACTCATTGTGAGGTAAACTAAATAACAGTCCACATAAGGCACTACCTAGGGCTGGGTTTTGTCCCTGTATTTCAGAAGAGGGGGTGGTTGGTGGATGAGCAGTTGGACTCAGTCATTTCTCATAGACTTGGACTTTCCCAGTCAGTTGGATCTTGGAAAAGTGAGTTTCCCTGGTTTTCTGTTTGGCTTTTGGTGTTTGGTGTTTATTGATTTTTTGACAATATTAATTTTTGTTTTAAAATTTGGCTGTATTTCTATTCCTTCATTGACTGAGATTTTCCATTTCTTTCAACCTCATTTGTCACTGTTAGCTATGTCCTGGCAGCTATCTTATGATTTGGTGGTATGCATGAACATGGGTGAGAAATTTGATGAGGACAAGAAAGTCTTCCTGTAGCAAATTGTGGGTAATATTCACCAAGTCGATGCCACTTCTCTACCCACATCATGTGACCAATAATGCTTCCCAGTGTGAAAAATTCATCCCTTGTCTGAATATGTTCAGAGATAAAAAATTAACATTTTTGTGTTTGTAGAATTGGATTATCTGTAATAAAACTTTGTCTAGTTCCAAGTTTGTCTCTGACAGTGGCATTCCAATCTGTTTCATGGATGTCTATGTTCACGTAATGTTGTGACGGTTACAGACTTTGTAAATTTTTGCATGTGGATTGATTGTGTTCCCAGTGAAGGGATCTTGACCATGAAGAATGGTTTTTATAATGTGTCATTGACTTTGAAGTCCGGGATCTAGTACTCTCCTTGAGGATATTCCCATTTCTTAGTCAAGGATACTGTCAGATACTTGTCCCTTTTCAATGTGACTTACTTGGTTTGAGAAGCCTTTATGAAAAGTTTGTTATATGAAAAGATTTGAAAGTATCCCTTTTATTAATTTCATGAACTACTGGAATACTTGTCGATCATTACACTTATTTCTTTAGATTGCTGGATTCATAAGTGAATTTTCCTAATAACAATATAAGACATTATTACCCCACTGGTTCTTTTAGACTGTGTTGCCTACTTGTATTTAGACTTTTGAGTTTTCCACTCATTCTTGTATCTCATCTTGTTGTATGAGTTTATGTCTGTAGTGGAGAGTGAGGTAAAAATGGGAGGTTATAGGAGGACTGTGATGCTAGGAGATATTCTCCTTCCAGGCAAAAGGACTCGTAGTAATGACGACCATCTCTCAGTGAGAGTCTATAGTAGTTCCCTCTCCCATCAGATAAAGTATGTTTCCATAGACTTCAAGGTGCCTCTAGGAATGGGGGGCCCATCACCACAAAAAACAAAAAACAAAAAACACCAAAAAAACAGGCTTATTTAATATGAGGTCTGTGCTACATGACAGATGAATTGATCTGCAATTGAGGCTGCTTGTAGGATTCATTGATTCTCCAGTGGGGGAGGGCAGAAGAAAGACAACATGTGACTATGAGACAGCAACCGATCTGCCTTGACTTCTGGACCACACAGTGGTGTAGGGATGGGTAGGAACCCTCTTTGCTAAGCCCATGTTTATTGGTTACTATTATGTTGTGATAAAAGTTTATAAACATGGACACTTAAGAAAGCATATCTGGCTTATTATTGAAGGAATAAGAGCCTCCATTGGTTTGACAGAGGCATGACAGCTAGCTGCACTCGACGGCAAATGTAGAAGACCGAGTGCCACATCCTCAAACTCAAGCAGGAAGAGAAACACAAATCCAGACTGGGCTAGCTCATCTCAAGGACAGTCCCAGCGATGGACTTCTGCCACTAAGGCTCCACCATATAAAGTTCTCCAACTGTACCATCAACTGCGTCCATGTGTTCAAATACCCAATTTGTATGAGACATTTCTCATCCAAAGTACCACAGGGGTTTTGTTAAATGTCAGATGTGTTGAGCACTTGGTTATTCGTTTGGAAATTTGTGGAACACATGGATGTGAAGCTAGCTAGAGGAACTGTGCCACTTGGGGATGGGGAACTTCTAATGCAGTGTCACTAGTCACCTAACTACCAGCTCTATAGGCAACAGGATGCTCACACCACCATGGCTTGAGAATCTTGAGAGCCTGTGTACCAATAAACCCTTCCTCCCTAGAGTTGATTCTGGTCCTGGATTTGGTGCCAACCATGAGAAAAATACTCAGGGCACTGGTTGTGGTACAGAACCTGATTCAAACCACTGCCAGTTCTGACCAGCTATGATTGGTCAGTTGCTTGTGGTGACATTACATGGAGACATTATGAAGAATGCTAGCAACTAGTCCATGTTAGGTACTGCCTGCTTTGAGTTCCTGTCCTTGTTTATTGGAGCAGCTGTTGGTTGCCTACAGAGCAAATGGACTTAAAATTGGCTCTGATAGACTAGAAATCTTCAATGTACTGGACCTTGCTAGAGTTTTGTTTCCAGTTTTTTGGTTGCCTCCAGGGATTACGGTTAATTCTTCCATGTTTTCATTTACATTATATTATTGGTTTACATCTTAGGTTTGATTTATGAGTATCTTATTTCTTCATTCTTAACCAATCTCCTATTTAAAAATTTATTTTTTTCAATTTGGTTTCAATTTTCATCTTTTAGAACATATGTTACTATATACTAACCATAAGCATTGCAGCTTAGATGGAAAAGTATTCTGGCAGTCAGTAGCCAAGGAACACTTCAAAGTCACTATTAAGCACTAGCACCTTACAGTTCTGCTCCAGGGAAAGGCTTCCTCAAGGTAACAACTCTACCCCAGTAGGGGAGGGTTTCCCCAGTGAAGTTGTTACACTGTTGATCAGATCCCCTGGAGTGTAACAACTCTGCTCCACTAAGGGAAGGTTTCCCCAGTGAAAGTATTACAGTTCTGCTGTTTTGCTTTGCTGAACGTTGTTATTCTCTACTCCACCCCAGTAAGAGTTTCCCAGCAGAGATGTGGTTGCTTCTCTGCTCCAGTCCAGCGAAAGGAGGTCTTCACACATACCTCACTCAAGAGATTTATTAGGAGGGAGGAATCCAGGAGAGTGGCTGCCTCTGCCAAGGTGGAGAAGGGCAGCTGCCTGCTGAACCGGCACAGGGCTTATAGCAGACTGCTCAGTGGTGGAGTTTTTCCAGGGTGGGGATTGGTTTTTGTGCTGAGTTGGTCAGGGGCAGATTGTGTTTCTTTGGCTTTTTCATGGCCAAAGTGTGTTTCTTTCAATGCCTATTTTTAACCTTGGGGCTCTGAACTCAGGGACAGGGTATCTTTCTTTCACTGCCGCCTCTTTTTTTCATTGGAATGTCTAGGCTTTATTAATTTTCTATTCATTTTACATACAAACCACAGATTCAATTCCTCCTCCCAGCCTTCCCCTCCAATTCACCTCCAATTTCCACCTCCTCCAAGGCAAAATCTCCAATAGGGAGTCAGCAGAGCCTGGTACATTCTGTTGAGGCAGGTCCAAGCCCCTCTTCCCTGCACCAAGGCTGCTCAAGGTGTCCCACCCTAGGCACTGGGCTCCAAAAAGCTGGCTCATGCACCAGGAATGTATCCCAATCCCATTACCTGGGGCCCCCTAAACAGTTCAAGCTAAACAACTGTCTTGCCTATCCAGAGGGCCTAGTCCAGTACCATGGGGGCTCCACAGCTTTTGGTTCACAGTTCATGTGTTTCCTCTAGTTTGGCTGGCTGTTTCTGTACGTTTTCCCATCATGATCTTGATGTCCCTTACTCATAGAATCCCTCCTCTTTCTCATCCATTGGACTCGTGAATCTCTGCATCTGCTTCCATCAGTGACTGGATGAAGGCTCTATGATGACAGTTAGGGTAGTCACCCATCTGATCACTGGAGTAGGCCAGTTTAGGCATCGTCTTGACTATTGCCAGTAGTCTAAGCTGGAGTCATCCTTGGGGATTCCTAGGAACCTCCTTAGGACTCTTTCTCTCTACTCCCATGACGTCTTCATTTACCATGATATTTCCTTGCTCTCCCACTCTGTCCCTGGTCCAGCTTGAACCTCCCATTTCCCTATATAATCATCCCCCATCCCTGGCCCTGCATTACCCTCCCCCCCTCAACACCCAGTTTTCTCATGTAGACCTCATCTATTTATCCTTCACTGGGCAATCCTGGAAGACCCTCCTAGGGTCCTTCCTGCTAGCTAGACTCCCCAGAGCTATGGATTGCAGTCTGGTTATCCTTTGCTGTACTTCTAGTATCCACTTATGAATGAGTACATACCATGTTTGTCCTTCTGAGTCTGGGTTACCTCACTCAGGATATTTTTTAGTTCCATCCATTTGCCTATAAATTTCATGATATCATTGTTTTTTACTGCTGAGTAGTACTCCATTATGTATATGTGACACATTTTCTTTATACATTCTTTGGCTGAGGGGCATCCAGGTTGTTTCCAGGTTCTGGCTATTATGAAAAATGCTGCTATGAATGTAGTTGAGAAAGTATTGTTGGGGTATGACTGAGCATTCCTATGCTACACTCCAATTCAGTTTCTTTATGTAAATTATTCTCTGGATTTTTCTTGTGTTTCTAGAACCTTAAAGGCATCACTAGGCTGTTTAGGATATCTCAGATTTCAAGTCATAATTAACAGCTATAATCTACCATCCTAAAATTACATTAATTTTTTTCTATCTTTGTGTGTCCTGAAATTTCCCACAAATTACAGTGGATGAAATTGAGCTGAACATCTTGTCCAGCCCATCATGATCTTAAATCAAGCTTGAGGTGCATTCAGGAAGGTGATGCTTGTCTGCCACCCTTCCACACATGCTCAGATGACTGTCAAGATCCATGAGAAACAACAATGCTCTGGATAACATCAGTTCTGATGTAAACATCCTTCAATCTTTGGAACACAGTAACAGTTCATATTTTCATATCACTGACACACTGACATTGTCTATGTGGTCATGGAGTATGTTGCAGGAAAAGATCTGGAGGCATTCCTAAAGGAGATAGGGTATCTAAAGGAGGAGGAGGCAAGACCAATATATCAACATGTCATGTCAGTTCTTCACTTTCATCATCAAAGACAAATTGCAAAGAATAATCTTAAATTAGAGAATATCCTTCCTGATGGACCTGGCAGTGCCAAGCTTTGTGATTTTGGTATAGACCACTCAGCTTGCACAGTGGCAGAAGTTGGAAGAGGTATGTGGCTCCTTGCTCTATTGGGCCTCAAAGATACTGGCAAGGAAACCCTATGATCAACAGGCAGGTGTTATGTGTAGCTTGGGCATGATCCTATATGTCCTGGTCACTAGGGACTTGCCATATGTAGAAACCACCATTGATGATATGCACAGAATTATCACCACTACAGTGTAAGTCATTCCCTACCATTTCTCAAAAACACTGTCACATCATTGTGCAATTATTGGCAGTGTCCATCTGGTACAGGCAAACAATATATCAGGTTGTGGAAAGACTATGGCTGAGCCACACTCAAGAATATGTATTGCCTGCCACTAAGAAAATCCTTTCCAGGGTCTTAGAGACTATGTGCATCATCAGCTCTGCCTGTGAAGAGATTGTGTCATTCCTAACACACAGGGAACTAAATAACACAACAGCAACAATATTGTGAAATATCAACTGATCCTTGGGATAAACATCAGCAAAATAAGCCCTGGTTAAATATGATCCCTGCAGGTCTTCTTAGCCTCCCTCTCCCCTTGAAGAGAGCAAGTAATTCAGCATTTCTAATCCCAGCATAGAAGCTAGGAAGGGTCATCTTCAGGACAAGAGTATATAAGAGACAGGCAAGGGATATAGAAGCTACCCCAACATAGACAGATACTCCTGCCTAGAGGTGATGTTCTGTTCATTAACCAACCACCAAATAATAAAGAGCAATAATCAATATTCTAAAATATCCACTGTGCATTAAAGAGAGCCATCAGCAAGAAGAGATGCCCTGGGTAAAGGTAATCCAGGCAGGTCTTCCTAGGCTCCTTCTCCTCTTAGAGAGCTAGTGAACCACCTTTTCCCATCAGTATAGAAACAGGGAACAGTCCCTATCAGGAAGAGGGTGTGGAAGAAAGAGGCATAGGATGTCAAAGAAGGTTCACCATGCTCCACAGATACACTTGCATGGATGTGATGTCTTGTACAGCACCCAGGCACCAAATAATCACACCCATAATCAATATACTGAAATACCAACTGAGCACTGGGGACAGCCTTCAGCACAATGAGACTCCCTGGTTAAATATGATCTATGCAGGTCCTCTCAGGCTCCCTCTATCCTGAAAAAGAGATCTAGAGCAACTGTTTCCCATCAGTATAGAATCTGTAGAGTCAATTTCAGGAAGAGGATGTGGAAGAAAGAGGCAAGAGATGCAAAAGCTACACCATGTTCTCCAGATACCTCTGCTGGACAAGATCCTTGAGTAATCCCACAATGGTGTAGCTGACATCAGCTCCGAAGTAAACATGCTTCACTCTTTGGAACACAGTAACACAGTTCATTTTTTCATGTCATTGACACATTGACAATGACTTATGTGGTCATGGAGTGTGTTGCAGGAAAAGATCCAGAGATGTCCACTAAGAAGATAAGCTAAAGGAGTAGACCACTAGACCAATATTACAACAGGTCATGTTAGCAGTGCACTTTCTCAAGCAAAGACACAGTGCAAATTGCCATATTAAATTAGAGAATATCCTTCTGGATGGAGCTGACAAGGCCAAGCTGTGTGATTTTGGTTTAGCAACTCAGCCTGCATAGGGGTAGGTGTTGGAGGAGGTCTGTGGATCCTTGCTCTATTACATGCCAGATCTTGGCAAGAAAACACTATAAAGGACTGGCAGGTGATATGTTGAACCTGGGCATTGTCCTATATGGCCTGGTTACTGGGTACTTTCCAAACGTAGTAAACACCCTTAATGATATGCACAGGATAATCACCACCATAATTTGCCCATTAAACCTACCATTTGTCAAAACCCTGTCATATTGTCTTTGCATGATTACTCATGATTTCCCTTTGTCAGAAGCTAACAATATGTCAGGGTGTTGAAAGAAGCTATGCTGGGCCACATTCAAGAACATGTATTTCCTGTCACTAAGAAAATCCTTCTCAAGGTAAGAGCTATTATATGCATCATCAGCTCTAGCTGTGAAAAGATTGTGTCATTCCTAACACACAGTCAATTAAAAACATAAAAGCATCAATCAATATTGTGAAATATCAATTGAGCCTGGGGATGGACATCAGCAAGATCAGTAAGCCCTAGTTAAATATGATCGCTGCAAGCCTTCTTGGCCTCCCTCTCCCCTTGAAGAGAGCTGTTGAACCAGCATTTCTAATCCCAATATAGAAGCAGCGAAGAGTCAGTTTCAGGAAGAGGGTGTGTAAGAAAGAGGCAAGGGATCCAGAAGCTACACCATCCATGAAAGATACTCCTAGCTACAGGTGATACTCTGTTCAGCGCCCAGGCATCAAATAATAAACAGCAACAAGAAATATTCTGAAATATATATTGTGTATTGAGGAAAGCTATCAACAAGATGAGATGCCCTGGTTAAATGTGATACAAGCAGGCCTTCTTAGCCACCAAATTCTGTAAAGAAGAGAGCTAATGCACCAGCTTTTTCCATCAGAATAGAAGCTGGGAAGAGTCATGTTCAGGAAGAGAGTGTGTAAGAAAGAGGCAAGGGATGCAGAAGCTACACCATGCTCCACAGATAATCCTGCATGGATGTGATGCCCTGTTCAGCACCCAGACACCAAATAATAAACTAATAGCCACAATCAATATTCTGAAATATCAATGAGCATTGGAGACAGTCTTCAGCAAGATGGTACACCCTGGTTAATTATGATCCATGCAGGAGCTCTTAGGCTCCCTGTCCCCTAAAGAAGAGAGCTAATGAACCAGCTTTTACAGTCAGTATAAAAGCTGCAAAGAGTCAATTTCAGGAAGAGGATGTAGAAGAAAGAGGCAAGAGATACAGAAGCTATACCCATGTTCTGCAGACACTCTTGCCTTTCAAGATCCTTGAAAAACACCAACCACAGTGTTCTGGCTCACATCAGCTCTGAAGTAAACATCCTTCAATCTTTGGAACATAGTAACACAGTTCATTTTTCCATGTCATTGACACACTGACACAGTTTATGTGGTCCTGCAGTATGTTGCAGGAAAAGAGCCAGAGATCTTCCTAAAGGAGAAAGACTTCTAAAGGAGGAGCCCACTAGGCCAATATTCCAAAAGGTCATGTCAGCAGTGCACTTTCTCCAGAGACACATGGCACATCATGATATGAAATTGGAGAATATACCTCTGGATTGAGCTGACAAGGCCAAGCTCTGTGATTTTGCTATGGAAACTTACCTACAGGGGGGAAGATGTTGGAGGAAGTCTGTGGATCTTTTTGCTCTACTGGGTGCCACATTCTGGCAAGAAACCATATAATGGACTGTCAGGTGATACGTCGATCCTGGGCATTGTCCTATATGACCTGGTTACTGGGCACTTTCCAAATATAGAAAACACTCTTGATGATATGCACAGGATAATCACCACAAATATGTAATCCTTTCCCTATTATTTGTGAAAACCCTGTCACATTATCTTTGCATGAGTACTCTATTGTTATCTTGTACCAAAAGGGAAATCATAACAGGTTGTGGAAGAAACTATGCTGGGCCACATTCAAGAGCATTGCCTGCCACTAAGAAAATCCTTCCCAAGTTTGAAGAGACTATGTGCAGCATCAGCACTACCTGTGAAGAGATTGTGTCATTGTTAGCACACTGGCAACTAAATATCAATTAAGCTGTGGGGAAAGCCATCAGCAAAATAAACTGTGGTTAAATATGATCCCTGCAGGTCTCCTTAGCCTCCCTCTCTGCTTGAAGAAGAGAACTAGAGAACCACCATTTCTAATTCCATTATAGAAGCTGGAAAGAGTCAGTTTCAGGAAGAGGGTGTGTAAGAGGCAAGGGATCCAGAAGCTACACCATCCTCAACAGACATTTCTGTCCAGAAGTGAAGTCCTGTTCAGCACCCAGGCACCAAATAAAAAACAGCAACAATCAATATTCTGAAATATCAATTGTGCATTGGGGAGAGCCATCAGCAAGATAAGATACCCTGGTTAAAGGTGATCTAAGCAGCTCTCCTTTGCCTCTCTCTCCTCACAAAGTGAGTTGGGAACCATATTTTCCCATCATTATAAAAGCTAGGAAGATTCAGTATTGGGAAGAGTGTGTGTAAGATGGAGGCAACGGAGACAGAAGGTAAAGTGCTCCACAGACACTTCTGCACGGATGTGACGCCCTGTTTTGTATCAGGCATCAAATAACAAACTAACAGCCACAATCAATATTCTAAAATACAAACTGAGAACTGGGAATAGCCATCAGCAAGATGATACGCCCTGTATTATGATCCCCAAAGAACCCCTTAGACTCCCTGACCCCTAAAGAAGAGAGCTAGTCAACCAGCTTTTGAAATCAGGACAGAAACTGGGAAGAATCCCTTTTAGGAAGAGAGTGTGGAAGAAACGGATGTTGAAGAAGTCTCACCATGCTCCACAGATACAAATGCATGGATGTGATGCCATGTTCAGCACCCAGGCACCAAATAATAAATTAACAGGCAAAATCAATATTCTGAAATACCAACTGAGCTTTGGGGACAGCCATCAGCACAATGGACTCCCTGGTTAAATATGCTCTGTGCAGGGCCTCGCAGCACCCACTCCCCTTCAAGAGAGGTAGTGAGAGTATTTCCCATCAGTACGGAAGCTCTAAAAAGTCAAAAAAAGTGAAGAGATGTGTCATTCCTAACACACAGTCAACTAAAAAAATATAACAGCAACAATCAATATTATGAATTGAGTGTGGGAATAGACATCAGCAAGATAAGCCCTGGTTAAATATTATCCCTGCAGGTCTTCTTAGTCTCCCTCTCCCCCAAGAGAGCTAGTGATTCAGAATTTCTAATTTGAGCATAGAAGCTGGGACGAGTCAGTTTCAGGAAGAGGGTATATAAGAAAGAGGCAATGGATCCAGAAGCTACACCATCCTCAACAGATACTCCTGTCTAGGGGTTATGTCCTCTTTGGCACCCAAGAACCAAATAATAAACAGCAACAGTCAATATTCTGAACTATCTTTTGTGCCTTAGGGAGAGCCATCGGCAAGATGAGATGTGCTGGTAATATGTGATGCAAGTAGGTCATTAGCCTGCCTTTCCTCCTAAAATGAGACCTAGGGAACCAGGTTTTTCCATCAGTATATGAGCTGGGAAGTGTCAGTTTCAGGATGAGGGTGTTTAGAAAGAGGCAAGGAATGCAGAAGCTATACCATGATGCACAGATACTCCTTCCTGAATGTGCTGTCCTGTTTAGCACCCAGGTGTCAGATAATATACTGATAGCCACAATTAATATTTTGAAATACCAATTGATATTGGGGACAGCCATCAGCAAGATGATACTCTCTGGTTAATTATGATCCATGCAGGACCTCTGTAGCCTCCACTCCTCTTAAAGAAGAATGCTAGTGAACCAGCATTTTCAATCAGTATAGAAGCTGGGAAGAATCAGTTTCTGAAAGAGATTGTGTAACAAAGAGGCAAGGGATGCAGAAGCCTCATCATGATCCACAGATACTCTTGCATGAATGTGATGCTCTATTCAGCTCCCAGGCACCAAATAATAAACAGCCACAATCAATATTCTGGAATTACCACCTGAGCATTTGGGACAGCCAACAGCACATTGAGTCTCCCTGCTTAAATATGTTCTTTACAGGTCCTCTCAGCCTCCCACTGCTCATGAAGAAGAGATCTAGTGAGACAGTGTTTCCAATCAGTATAGAAGCTGTAAAGATTCAATTTCAGGAAGAGGATGAGGAAGAAAGAGGCAAGAGATGCAGAAGCGACACCATGTTTTGCAGATACTCCTGCCTATCAAAATCCTTGAGATACACCACAATGGTCTCTGGTTCACATCAGCTCTGAAGGAAACATCCTCAGTCTTTGGAATACAGTAACACAGTTCATCTTTTCATGTCATTGACACACTGACAACAACTTATGTGGTCATGGAGTATGTTGCAGGAAAAGATCCTGAGATGTTCCTCACAGAGATAGGCTATCTAGTGGAGAAGACCATTGGACCAATAATCCAATAATTTATGTTATCAGTGCACTTTCCCCACCAAAGACACAGTACACATCATCATATTAAATTACAGAATGTCCTTCTGCATGGAGCTGACAAGGCCAAGCTCTGTGATTTTGGTAAGGCAACTCAGCTTGCAGACAGGAAGACGTTGGAGGTCTTTGGATTCTTGTTCTATTGGGTGCCAGATCTTGGCAAGGAAACCCTATAATAGACTGGCAGGTGATATGTTGAGCCAGGGCATTGTTCTATTCAACCTGGTTACTGGGCACTTTCCAAATATAGAAAACACACTTGATGATATGTACAGGATAATCACCACAAAGATCTGCCCCTTTCCCTACCATTTATCAAAATACTGTCATATTATCATTGCACAATTACTCAGGATTCCTTTTTGGCTCTACCTATAAAGAGATTATGTCATTCCTAACACACAATCAACTAAAAACATGCAACAGCAACGATCAATATTGTGAACTGAGCATGGGAATAGACATCAGGAAGATAAGCCCTGGTTAAATATGATCCCTGCAGGTCTTCTTAGCCTCCCTCTCCTCTCCCCTTCAAGAGAGCTAGTGATCCAGCATTTCTGATCCCAGTATGGAAGCTGGGAAGAGTCACTTTCAGGAAGAAAGTGTTTAAGAATGATGATAGGGATGCAGAAGATACACCATGAGTCACATATAGTCTTGCATGGATGTGATGCCCTGTATAGCACCTAAACAGATAATGAATTAACAGCCACAATCAATATTCTGCAATACCAACTGAGCATTGGGAACGGCCATCAGCAAGATGTTATGCTCTGGTTAATTTTGATCCCTGCAGGGTATCTTGGGCTCTCTGTCCCCTGAAGAAGGAAGCTAGTGACCCAGCTTTTACAATCAGTACAGTAGCTGGGAAGTCTCCATTTCAGGAAGATGGTGTGGAAGAAAGATGCACAGGATGTCAAGAAGTTTCACCATGCTCCACAGACACACCTGCATGGATGTGATGCCCTGTTCAGCATCCAGGCACCAAATAATAAACTAAGAGTTGGGTTTTTTTTTTAATAAATGCAGTCAATATTCTGAAATATCAACTGAGCATTGGGGACAGCCATCAGCACAATGGACTCCCTTATTAAATATGCTCTGGCAGGTCCTCGCAGCACCCACCCCCCTTCAAGAGAGGTAGTGAGAGTATTTCCCATCAGTATGGAAGCTCTAAAAAGTCAATTTAAGGAAGAGGATGTGGAAGAAAGAGGCAAGAGATATAGAAACTACACCATGTTCTGCAGAAACTCCTGCCTGTCAAAATCCTTGAGATACACCACAATGGTCTCTGGCTCACATCAGCTCCGAAGTAAACATTCTTCACTCTTTGGAACACAGTAACACAGTTCATTTTCTCATGTTATTGACACATTGGCAATGACTCAAGTGATCATGGAATATGCTGAAGGAAAAGGTCCGGAGATGTTCCTCAGGGGGATAGAGTTTCTAAAGGACGAGCCCTCTAGGCCAATAATCCAAATGGATATATCAGCCGTGCACTTTCTCCAAAGACAAATGGCACATCATGATATTAAATTAGAGAATGTCATTCTGGATGGAGCTGACAAGGTCAAGATCTGTGATTTTGGTAAGGCAACTCAGCTTGCATAGAGGAAGATAGAGGAGGTCTGTGGATCCCGGCTTTATTGGGTATCAGGTCTTTGCAAGAAAACCCTATGATAGAATGGCAGGTGATAATTTTGAGCTTGGACATTGTCCTATATGACATAATTACTGAGCACTTTCTAAATGTAGAAAACTCCCATGATGATGCACAGAGGATAATCACTACGGTATTCTGCCCCTTTCTCTACCATTTGTCAAAACCCTGTCACATTATCTTTGCATGATTACTCATATTGTTAGTTTGTGTCAATAGGAGAATCATATCAGGTTGTGGAAGAAACTATGCTGGGCCACACTCCAGAGCATTGCCTGCCACTAAGAAAATCCTCCCCAGGTTTGAAGAGACTATGTGCAGCATCGGCTCTACCTGTGAAGAGACAGTGTTATTCCTAGCACACAGGTAACTATCAATTAAGCTGTGGGGAAAGCCATCAGCAAAATAAACTGTGGTTAAATATGATCCCTGAAGGTTTCATTAGCCTCTGTCTGCTTGAAGAAGAGGACTAGTGAATCAACATTTCTAATCCCAATATAGAAACAAGGAAGAGTCAGTTTCAGGATGAGGGCATGTAAGAAAGAGGTAAGGGATGCAGAAGCCACACCAGTCTCGACAGATACTCCAGCCTAGAGGTGATGTCCTGTTCAGCACACAGGCATCAAATAAACAGCAACAATCAATATTCTGAAATAGCTATTATGCATTGGGGAGAGCCGTTAGCAAGATCAGATGCCCTGGTTAAATTTTTATCCAATTAGGTCTTCTTAGGCTCTCTCTTGAAGAAGAGAGCAAGAGAACCAGCTTTTTCCATCAGTAAAGAAGCTGGGAAGAGTCAGTTTTGGGGATTGTGTAAGAAGCAGGCAAGGGAGGCAGAAGGTACACCATGCTCCACAGATACTCCTGCATGGATGTGATGCCCTATTCTGCACTCATAATAATAAACTAACAGCCACAATAAATATTCTCAAATACCAATGAGCACTGGGGACAGCCATCAGCAAGATGATACACCCTGGTTAATTATGATTCATGCAGGACCTCTTAGCCTCCATGTCCCCTAAAGAAGAGAGCTAGTCAACCAGCTTTTTCATTCAGCAAAGAAGCTGGAAAGAATCCCTTTCAGGAAGAGGTTGTGGAAGAAACGGATGTTGAAGAAGTCTTACCATGCTCCACAGATGCACCTGCATGGATGTGATGCCCTGTTCATCACCCATGTACCAAATAATAAGCTAACAGCCACAATCAATATTCTGAAATACCAACTGAGCATCTGGGACAAACATTAGCACAATGAGACTCCCTATTTAAATAAGCTCTGTGCAGGTCCTCTCAGCCTCCCACTCCCCTTGAAGAAGAGAGGTAGTGAGACAGTGTTTTCCATCAGTATAGAAGGTGTAAAGAGTCAATTTCAGGAAGAGGATGTGGAAGAAAGAGACACACAATGCAGAAGCTACACCATGTTCTATAGATAATCCTACCTGCCAAGATCTTTGAAAAACACCACAATGGTCTCTGGCTCACATCAGCTCTGAAGTAAACATCCTTCAATCTTTGGAACACAGTAACACAGTTCATCTTTTCATGTCACTGACACACTGACAGCAACTTATGTGGTCATTGAGTATGAGATGCAGGAAAAGATCCAGAGATGATCTTCAGGGAGATAGACTATCTAGTGGAGAAGACCACTAGATCAATATTCCAACAGGTCATGTTAGCAGTGCACTTTCTCCATCAAAGACACAGTGTACATCATCATATTAAATTAGAGAATATCCTTCTGGATGGAGCTGACAAGGCCAAACTGTGTGATTTTGGTAAGGCATCTTAGCTTGTAGTTGGAAAGATGTTGAGGGAGGTCTGTGGATCCTTGCTCTCTTGAGTACCGGATCTTGGCAAGGAAACCCTCTAATGGACTGTCAAGTTATGTGTTGAGCCTGGGCATTGTCCTATATGACCTGGTTGCTGGGCACTTTCCAAATATAGAAAACACCCTTGATGATAAGCACAGGATTATCACCACGATAATCTGCCCCTTTCTGTACCATTTGTCAAAACCCTGTCACATTATCATTGCATGATTTCACAGGATCTCCTTTTGGCACAAGCTAACAATATATCAGGTTGTGGAAGAAGATATGAGGGGCTACAATAAAGAACATGTATTGCCTGTTACTAAGAAAATACTTCCCTGACTTGTAGAAACTATGTGCATCATTGGCTCTACCTATGAAGAGATTGTTTCATTCCTAACACACAGGGAAAAACAACCAATATTGTGAAATATCAATTGAGCCTAGGGATAGACATCAGCAAATAATCCCTGGATAAATATCACCCCTTCAGGTCTTCTTAGCCTCCCTTTCCCCTTGAAGAAGAGAACTAGTGAACCAGTCTATCTAATCACATTAAAGAAGCTGGAAAGTCAGTTTCAGGAAGAGGGTGTGTAACAAAAAGGCATAGGATACAGAAGCTACACCATCATTGACAGATACTCCTGTCTAGAGGTGATGTTTTCTTCAGCACCCAGGCACCAAGTAATAAACAGTAATAATCAATATTCTGAAATATCTATTGTGCATTGGGGAGAGCCATCAGCAAGATGAGATTTCCTGGTTTATCATGATCAAAGCAGGTCTTCTTAGCCACCCTGTCCCATAAAGAAGAGAGCTGGCAAACCAGCTTTTTCCATCAGTAAAGAAGCTGGGAAGAGTCCCTTTCAGGAAGAGGGTATGAAAGAAAAGGACACAGGATGTCAAAGAAGTTTCACCATGCTCCATAGATACACCTGCATGGATGTGATGATGTGTTCAGATCCCAGGCACCAAATAAACAACTAACAGCCACAATCAATATTCTGAAATACAAACTGAGAACTGGGGAGAGCCTCCAGCAAGACAATACACCCTGTTTAATTATGATCCATACAGGACTTCCTAGAATCCCTGTTCCCTAAACAAAAAGGCTAGTGAATCAGTTTTTTCAATCAGTGTAAAAGCTGGGAATAGTCCCTTTCAGGAAGAGGGTTTGGAAGAATGAGACAGGATGTCAAAGAAGATTCTCCATGCTCCACAGACACACCTTCATAGATGTGATGCCCTGTTCAGCACCCAGGTGCCAAATAATAAACTAACAGCCACAATCAATATTCTAGAACACAAACTGAGCATTGAGGACAGCCTTCAGCACAATGAGACTCCCTGGTTAAATATGCTCTGTGCAGGGCCTCTCAGCCTCCCACTGCCCTTAAAGAAGAGAGGTAGTGAGACAGTGTTTAGAAGTGTTCTATACATAAGTATAGAGGTGTAAAGAGTCAATTTCAGGAAGAGGTTGTGGAAGAAAGATGCGAGAGATGCAGAAGCTACACCATGGTCCACAGATACTCCAGCCTGGAGGTGATGCCTTATTCACAATCCAGGCACCAAATAATAAACAAACAGCAACAATCAATATTGTGAAATAGCAATTGAGTTTGGGGACAGCCAAATACAAGATGAGAATTCTTGGTTAAATAGGATCACTGCTGATCCTATTAGCTCCCCTTTCCCCTTGAAGAGGAGAGCTAGTGAGCCCTACATTCACTGTTGTCATGCGAAACAGTGCAATGAAACATACACCAGAACTTAGCTTCACATTCACTGCAGGTGAAGGCAGTGTGTACTCTCTCTAAACCAACTACAAACACACATACAGACACACCGAGACAGACAGACAGACAGACAGACACACACACACACACACACATACACATTATTCTTTACAGCATTAGTATCATCAGCCATGCTCCACATATACTGCTATTGTTCAGGCACTGCTGGACACTGTCCTGACATCCTACATAGGGTGCTATGGGTCAGGTCCTATTGGATATTAACAGCTACCCAACATACAAGGCGGTGTTCATAAGACACAGCAAAGCATCTCCCTGATGCTCCCACATAGAGTCATATCAGTATCAGCGGCTGTCCCCTCTTCAGGCCTTACTAGATACACCCCAATCCTGCTGCCAAGCCCGTTAGTGCTCTACTTGTTATCAAGCCCCCTCGACACTCCTTCCCCCACGATAGCCTGAAACGTACTCCTTGTTACCAGGCCTTGCTCGATACCTGAGCCCTTGTGTACTACTGTGTTATCATATACTTCTGAACTCGACAGTACTCAGCCTTTCATTGTGCCTAACAGCAGGCCATCCTCATGAAAGTTCCTTTCTTACACATCTGTTGCCGCCTCAGAGCACAGCTAATCTACAGCCATGCTAACTCCCCCACCACTGACTAGTAGTATATGTGGGCAGCAGAGTGGTGGGATGCTAGGCAATGGTTGATGCCTAGTATTGTATGCATGCCTGCATCTGCACAAGAATTGCAATAAGTTCCTGACACCTAGAGGACTGTATATGGAAGTGATACATATATCAGGTAAGTCCTAATATCTAAATGTATATGTGGTTTGTGGGCTGTAGGTGTCCATCAGGGCCTGACACCTAGTACTTTTGGGGTATGATGTGTCCAGCACTGCACAGACTGTTGTCTTGCAGTCATTGTGAAGTAGCAGAAGGCTGGTGTGTTCTGAATGGGTTACATCTAGCCGTGTGTGTGGAGCAGGGATGAGGACCGTGCAGTTCTAGGCTTTCTGGGCGCCAGGAAAAGCAGCATGGGACTCACCAGTTCCTGCAAGTCCTATATATTTCCTATCTTGAAGTTCATTCTTCTACTGGGCTGAGGTATTTGGGAGTCAAGAGCAAAGCTGGCTGATAGTCAGTGCTGGAAGTGACCACCCAACTTTGGATAGTGATCATTCTGCTTCTATCCCACATCTTCATGCAGTAATCTTGTGGGTTGCATGGGTGTAAAAGTAGTGAGCAGAGCACATCTGCCTGTCTACCTGGACATTCACTGATACTGCTAATTGGTAAACTGGTGTCTAGGTATAGAACAGGGATTTGTTCTCTCCTGGGAGGTGTCAGAGGCCTGGCTTATGCTAGGTGTCCTAAAGACTTGTCACCTCAAATCATTCTCCAGTCTATTTATTGGTTGGTGGCTTCAGAGTTCACGTCTGAATAGTCATCATCTCTGTGTTGCTTCTGATTCTCCTCCTTATGAGGCAGAAACTTATGTAGGTCTCTTCTGTGACTGTTACGTGAACATTGTAGTGTTTGGATCTGGGACTGTGTTCAGTTTTCTAATGGGGTCACCACGGTTTGCTTTTACATAGTTGTCCTGCAGCCCTTTGAAGACAGACCATTTTCACTGCTTTGGTTTCCCCAGGTGCCACTGACAATGCAGGTGGGTCTGTTGCTGGGGTTGTGTAGGAATCCATGTGTCCAGTTTCTATTCCTTCCCTGTTGCACTTCCTGGAACTCTGAGGCTTTGTGGGAAGTGCTGGGATCAGAGGTGCAGGGTCTGGAGGAATCTCTTCTGCCCTCTGCTGTCTTCTCGGGGATTAGACCCCAGTGGTTGTTAGAGTTGGTGTTTGAGCATCAGATTGGCATTTTGCTCATTCTATACATGAAAAGATCTGTCACCCTAACAACAGTGACTGCTATGGAGGAAAAGAGGTGTCTGAGAGTTTATATTCCTTTGGATTCTGCATGTCAATTAGGATAAATGCTGTTGGAATTCTACTTCAGCATTTCAGTATTTGATTGTTTGTACATTGTCTCTATCCAACACCAGTGAAATACAGTCCAAGTGGATGACCTCAAGTGTACCACCTTCATATTATAGTGGCCTTGGAGATAGAGTCCCTGGACACTTCCCTTTTCAGGCAATCCAGTCTAGAATCCATGCAGAGATGCACATTTGCTTCTCAAGGCTCTCCTGGGACACTCTTATCTATGCAGGCAGGTTTCCTAGGTCATCTGTGAGGACAGAGAGGTATAGGTGACCTTTCTGAACTGTCAAAATACACACTGAATCAATTTGGGGTGGGGATTCAACAAGAACCTATCCACACTGGGAGACTTTCTGGAGTATCCTCCTGTTGTCTCCAGATCTTGCTTAGAATTGGGGGTGGTGGTCTGTGGTTAGATGCTGGAACAGAAACCATTTCATTGCCCTCCACAGCATGCCCTCCTGGAGCTCTGTGGAACCTCTGAGCTCTTCCAGAGCTCAGGAAATGACCTGCACGTTCTCCAGTCAAAAGGGAGGCTGGAATGTTCTGCTCCATCACTGGCACCAGTGCTGAGTGTGAATGTCCTCGGGTCAGGAATTCCCTGGGTACATGTTTCAGAATGTTGCCAGGCACCTACAAGAGAAGAAATATTATAGACCAAAGAAGATGGCTGAGAGTTCACCATTCCCCAAGCACAAGTTCTGTTAACTTGGCAGATATTGGTAGGTTTACTTTTAGTGGAACTTAGGGACTAATAAGGCAGGTATAATAATGCCCATTGTCTTCCAATGTGACCTTCCTTAGGCCAACATCATTAGGGTACCCTCAGGGACCTCTGGCTGCAGAGAATGATTTCTCATGGCTGCACTGCTACATTGCAAGAAGGAGAGCTTGGGAACAAAGAAGGAAATGCAGTTCTCCAGCATCATGTCTAAACACAGGCACTCTGCTTCCTGCATCCCATCTCACTCACACTTGTCTTCACCAGACAGGATACATACTTGGTGAAAATAAGCTTCCATGATAGAACATGTCCAGAAGAACCTGCAGATATCAGAAGAGGAAAGATGGCAAATTAGAGTTCTGGAGTTGACCTGTGAGATTCCAAGTGATTCAGCTGTACCAAACTGGTCATCATGGCTTGGTCACTAGGTCAGTTGGTGGAATTTAAGCAGTGTCCCATGAAACATGCTATCTCCAGAAGAGCATCTGAAGGACTCATCTTTGTCCTCTGTAAGGGGGATATCTGTGGTCAGATTTGGATTGATGTGAGTGAAGGTCCTGCTACAAGTAGGTGGTACTGCTTGCACCTGATCTTGCTCCATCCAGCAGACAGACAGTGAAGGGGAGAGGTGCTGGGTGTGGGTGCCTGGCCTTCAGCTAATTTCTCTTCTTAGGGTAAAAGGCCAATGGCAGCAACAAGGTTGCTGTATTGGGGCACCCAAGGCAAATGCCAGTATAAATAGATATAAATCCCACACTTGTTTATCCTGAGATTCAGCTTCTTAGAGACTATCACCTGGGTCTTGAGCTAGTGATTTGCCTGAACTGTCTGTCCTTGGATTCACTGGCCTGCCTACAGTACCCAAGCCTCCCTTCCCAGGCCTTAGCATCAGTAAAGTGCATAAGAACTGAAACATCCCAGCGATGTAGAGCAGCTATGGCCACATAAGCAAGAAGCTCAGTCTCTGAGCTGGTTTTCCTTGCAAGGCTCTCTGCACACTTATGCTCATGGTCCTTCAGTCTATTACAGACTAAGAAGCTGGCTAGTGGGAGACAGCCTGTTTTCCCATAAGAGTGTACGAAGATATTCACTCTCTTCTCCACAAACTATTCTTCTGTAAGGGTTTGGGGACAGAGGGTCAGGCTGGAGAGATGTGACACTTGCACCAAGTTATCCCAAGATCCCTCTGAATCCATGTCTCTGATTTCTGACTTTATCTTTGTTCCTATGCAGCATGAACTCAATGTCCACTTTCCTTGGGATTGAAAGGCTGGCTGTGGCAGCATCATGCTTATTTGTCTGTATACCAGTGTCAAGGCTAAACCAGATCACAAAAACCTCTCTCACACAACCTGATTAAGCTTAGTGGTTTCAGTGATACCCTCATCATGAGTGAGGCCTACAACGGGACCTGGCAATCAGTCCCTTCTGAGTGTCCACTCTTCATTGAAGAGAGTAGTGACTTGCCTGAAGGTTGTCCAAAACACCACCAAAGGCAACAGGGGGACGCCCAATCAGACAGCCAGGCTAAATTCCTTACCTCTGTGGTCAACAAGGATTTGTCTGGGGCTGACCTCTGATGTGGGATCTGGATAAAATATAGTTCCAAGACTGCCCACTAAGTCATGTGTCCACTGTGCCCCAGGACAGGCAAGCAATACCCACCTTCCAAAGTGGAGCAACATCCAGCATTCCATCCACAGTGATACCCATTTCCTTCCAGCTTGCTGTCATTTTCCTGCTAGAAGACAAATATGGTTTCCATTGTTTCAGTTATTGCAGAACTCAGTGGTTAACAAGGAAGCAAAACTTATTACCAAGACTGCATATGAAATGGTTGGGTTTGCATAGACTTATTAATGCATTTTATCTTCAAAAATGTTTATAGGATATCAAAATAAAATACCTTGTTAATTGCCAACAAAAATACTCCAGTATGAGTCTTGTGCTTCTAGCCATTTTTGCTGTAAAAGCACCATAGTTTGGCTGTAGATTTACACGGTGTCTTCTCCTATTTGATCGCTTTTGGTAAGGTGTCTGTTTTGTTTTTACTTTTCAATAATCTAGTTTTTATGCCTTTGATATGTTCAATACTGCCCATTTCTTAGGTTCTATTCTCATCTTCAGAATGTTTGCCAGGTACTTTTTTGGGGGTTAGTTTATTCTTATTTTTCTGTGACCCAGAAGTTCACTGTAAGCTTGCTTCACATCCCTGACACTTCTCCATGTAGAAATTGAAAGCCATAAAATCTTCCCCTGGACCCACTTCTCATTGTTTTAATCTGATTTTGTCCAGTTGGTGTTAGTGTGAAAATCATCAAGAAACTTACTAGCAAGACATGAGAGCAGCTGGACCTGAAGGCCAGTACCTCTTAAGAAGAGAGCCTTACAAATCATTACATCATACTCAGGACCCTTGGCACAGGGACCTTTGCCGAGGTGAAGCTGGCCTGCCACCTCCACACAGAGGTGCAGGTTGCCATGAAGATCCTGGAAAATAGTGAGAATAATGACTGAAGGAGAAAGATAATCATCACTATCATCCAGTTACAAACACTAGGACAACAGTGACCCATTTGCAAAATGGACTGATATAATAGTAGCACAAATACAATGGCAGTAACCAACCACTTTCTGATAGGATTTGAGACTCAATCCAGGAGATAGAAGCCATCCCTGACACTGCCAAAGTGGCCAAGAAACCGAGTTTATGGCCCTATGGGCAAACCTGATACTATTATTCTGCTCAAGAAAGAAAATGATTAAAAGACTCTTGATGATGATGATGATGATGATGATGATGATGATGATGTGTGTGTGTGTGTGTGTGTGTGTGAAATAGTCCATACCAGTGACACAGGAGATGGAACTAACACAGAGACTCATAACAATGTAGAGAGAGTGTGAGACTTTAAAATATTCATTCCTAAATGGGATGGCTTCATGAAAACCTTCTTTCAAGGTTCAGGGAGCTATTTGGAAGAGGAGACAGAAACATACTAAGAGCCAGTGGTAACAGACAATTCCAAGGAAACAGTGTATTTCAGATATAACAGGACTGATGAATACATGAACTCACAGAGACACTAGCAATACACACAAGTATACAAAGGTTCAAGCCAGATGGGGGTTCTAGCACTGAATAGAGGAAGTCAACACAGGGTTCCATCCTTAACCAAGTAGACATCTGCAAATGTTTCCAATGGCAAAGGAAAAAAATCAGTTTTCTCCAGTGGATTCTCTTAACCAGTCTTCTGGGTAGGACTGGTGCCCTGGAATTATAAGCAAACACTAAATGAATTCAATAGAATTCTGGTACACTACTGGGATCATTTTCCTTACTTTGGACATTTTAAAGATCTTGATTGGTTATTTTGATATTTCTTTTGCTCTATGTTTTATTTATTTTTTAATAGAAAGAGATAGCCAATAATGATAGATGGGAAGGAAGGTAAGAAGCCTTTGGGAGGAATTGAACCAGGAGGAAGATGATCAAAATGTATTGTCTCAAACGTTTTTATTGCTTTCTCACTCTATCCCTGTTCCAGCTGGACCTTCCCATTCCCTTATGTTCTCATCCCCATTCCCTACCCTC
The DNA here is from genome assembly GCF_903995425.1 of Onychomys torridus. Taxonomy (NCBI): domain Eukaryota; kingdom Metazoa; phylum Chordata; class Mammalia; order Rodentia; family Cricetidae; genus Onychomys; species Onychomys torridus. Next base: position 142,460 of record NW_023412335.1, read on the forward strand.
CTTTACCCTCCCTTCATCCCCAGATTACTCATGGAGATCTCATCTATTTCTCTTTCCCAGGGCAGTCCATAAGTCCCTCTTTGGGTCTTCCTTGTTAGCTACCTTCTCTGGAGTTATGGGTTGTAATCTAGTTTCCTTTGCTTTACATCTAGTATTCACTTATGAGTGAGAACATACCATCTTTGTACCAAGTTTGTCCTTTGGAGTCTGGGTTACTTCACTCAGGACAATATTTTCTAGTTCCATCATTTAAATGCCTCTGCATGGCAAGACAGTTGTGTAGCCTGATTTGCTTGGGGGGCCCTCTGGCGGTAGGATTGGAATCCATCCCTGGTACATGAGTGGGCTTTTTGGAGCCTACTACCTATGATGGGACACCTCCCACAGCCTTGAGGCAGAGGGAGGGGTTTGGACTTGCCTCTACTCAATGTGCCTTGCCCACAAGAGGTCTTGCTCTCTTGAATGGAGGAATGGCGTGTGGGTTGGGAGGGGGGAGCTTGGTGGGGAGGAGGAGGGAAGAGGGGGATCTTTGATTGGCATGTAAAAGGAGTGGAAAAATATTCTTAATAAAGAAAAATAAAAATAAAAAAATATTTTCAATAATGAAATATAAAAAAATAAAAGATGGTATGAATGTATTCATGTATGAATTCTACCCAACTTATAAAAAGAATTAACACTAATATTCCTCCAACTATTCAATCAGGGAGAATGAAAGACACTTTTTAACATGTTCTAGAAAGTCTACAGGAGCCTACTGCCAGACCTAATGACTTGAGTTCCCTCCCTTTATCCCCACATGTCAGAAAAGGACACTGGCTCCCACAAGTTTTCCCCTGAATTCCATGTCTGTGTTGTGACCCATACAAATACATAAACAGCAAAATTAATGGAACAAAATCACCCTTAATGTAAAATAAAGAGAAATTGAGTCAGCAGTTTGTGTAGCTTGATATGATAATCCTTAGTGGAAGTAATTGAAACATTCTAGCAAGTTCAAGAACACATACACAAGGCCATGTTCATGATCAAGATGAGTTCATTCATCACTGAGGAACATAAGAAAAATTCTAAGATTAAAAAATGACAAATAAAACATAAAGAGGATACAAGGCAAAAAGCCCATAGCTCCAAAAATGAAACGTAGTCCCTTTTTTTTTTTTTTTTTTTTTTTAGAAACAGTTGCAAATGAAGATGACCTTACATGTGACATACCAGTCTCAAAAGGTGAATTTTAGGGAACATAAGACAGGCCAGTAAGGACATGGAATAGGACAGTGGTCTTCCACAGTGACCTGGGAAGGAGCCTGGATGCCACAGCCACCACAGACCCTTTAGACTAAAGAGGGATACACACAGTCCTAGGTGGTTCCGAGTCCAGGTTTGGGCTCCTGATGAGCTACCCAGTAGGAACAAGGTCTGGTGGCCTTATCTGCACTCCAAAGTGGTAATGACAACGGAGAACAGTGTGGGTCCCATGAAAGAAAAGTCTTAGTAGACAGCAGCCAATCAGGATGTACCTGGCATTGCTTGAGTAAAACAGAAACTCCTCTTCCAAATCTGTGCCTTAATACACCGTCTGTGCACACTGCCTCTGCCACTGGAGTCCTTAAAGTGAAAGCTCTGCCTTCAACATCAAATAACTGGCACCAACTGTCTCTTAGCCACCTACCACGTGCTCTGTGACCTGATTGGTGACAATGTACAGAACTGAGCCAATCAGATTGGGTAGCCAATCAGAACTCTTTCATTGGTCAGGTTGAGGTCATGTGACTGGGGTCTGCTCTATAGTGATTTGGCCCTCACCTGGACTGCAGATGGGGATCCTGTGAGAGCAGAAGTCTGTGCTTGTTCTTTGTGTTTTGTACAGAGACATCCCACTAGTCTGCAATCCCCCACACTTCTTCCGTTCAAGGGTCTTTTTTCAGTTGTGAAAATAAACATGGTTTCTGAAGGTTGGGTTGGGGTTTGGTCTGTTTCTAGTCTCTCCTGAGTAAAAGGGTCATCAGTCTATATAGGACCAGAGTTGACTTGTGATCACGCATGAATGGAACATCAACAGGCCCTCGGAGATTCCTATCTTCAAACAACTAATAGTCTGAAACAGAAAGACAGGCTCTCTTAAGAATCTAGCATCCAGCCTGACAGTGGTGGTGCATGCCTTTAGTCCCAGCACTCGGGTGGCAGAGCCAATTGGATCTCTGTGAATTGGAGGCTAGCCTCATCTACACAGCGAGATCCAGGACAGGAACCAAAGCTACACAAAGAAACCCTGTCTTGAAAAACAAAACAAAACAGAACAAAAAGAATCCAGTATCCATGTCTTGAATGCACGCTGGCATTTTCCTAAGAGCCTCCTGTTTTCCTTAATGCAAGGGCTTAAGTCCATGTTAAATCCTTTACTTTGTAAACTCAAAGTTGCACCATCAACCAGCCATAGCTTGTCATGTCTATACTTGTCATCAATAGCCTAAAATTCAAACAATACAAATATTACCAAACCAATCCGCTATTTTCCTCACTGATTTCCCCGTTCCTTGCATTGCTTTTGTAATGGGTCATTTTAATCCAGAAATTTCTATTTCTCAGTTGTAGCAACTTCCAAACATTATTCCATTTGTGTGTTTTCTTATACTTTGGGAAAACACTGTCAAACACTTGTAGAACTAGTACTCAAATTCTGGATGCAGTTTTTACATTTCCTCAGCCTTCCTGGCCAACCTTGAACTAGGAATTAATGTCTGTTGTTCTCATGTGATTTTTGAGAACTTCACACATGAAGACTGTATCTCAATCACTCATGATAACTCCCTTCCCTCTTGTGCCTCAGCTTATCCTATGTACCCTTCCAAAAATTATGATCTCTTTAAAGAGCCACATGCTTGCATATGTGTGGTTTGTACATATATATACACACATGCATATATAATCTACTGAGTCCAATTAGCCAATTAGCTTTGTTCATTTGTCCTTGTGTCTAGGACCACTGGGGACTGAGCATCCAATGTGGGAGCTTTTCCTTAGAGGAGGCTGACTCTCCCTTTCAGTGGGTACTGACAACCTGTAACTCTTCTTCTAGCAGTGTCGAGGTGGAATTGCCTTTCTCCAATTTGTATGTAAACTGCTGTTGTCAGGCTTCTCTTGCATAAGTGACCACATTATTGAGAGATAGAGCTTACCTGTCCCATAAAAGACATAATTGCAGATTCATCTACCAAAATTTAGCACAGCAGAGTCACTTCTCTACATTTTAACCAGCTGTGGGTTTCTATAACAGTCTCATATTTAAGAAGGAAGCTGGTTAGATGAAGGTCAATTGCTACACTTACCAGTGGGTACAAGGTTATGCATTTGGAATACAGTTAGATATTACATTGGTTTAGGAAAATGCAATTAGTAGCTCTCTTCTACTAAATGGTTCATGACCTCTCCATCCAAGGTTAGTTGTCTAGGTTCACAGGACCAGACATACATTCTTTAGAAACTTATTGCTTTATCCATATAAAAATGCCAATATTGCAGTTATCTTGCAGGCCCATTCATTTTTACAGTTCATAGAACTGCAGCTGGCTACGGCAACAGATTGCTCCTGCACCTTGTCTGTTTACATAAAACCTTCTGATACTATGAAGGGCAGTACTCATCGAGGGAGGCTTTCAGTCAGTTAGACCCTGATTCCCCCAGTTCCTGTGTCTGAAGCACATGGTATCTTTACCAGAACAGTCTAACCTTGAATCTGGGAGGCAACCAAGGACAGCAGTAATGGCCTATCCTGGTTTGAGAGTCTCTTAGATTCCCCTGTTCACCACTCAACAGGGGGTTTCTCATTTCTGGCCCCAGTGTTTTTGTTAGGCTATAACACTTGCAGTTAGTTTTATCACCTCAAATGATGTATCTTCATTTCTATAACATACACAATTGCACACACATGCATTTTGTCAATGGACATTTAGCTTTAATGACCAACAATTTATCTCAGGGAGGGTGTAGGCAGTCATGCAACTATAAGAAATATTTAACTGAAATCTTTCCTTGATTGAAGGTTTTCCAACATGCTAGAAGACCCCTTGCTAGGAAACAGACTCTCAAACTAGGGTCTGAAGCTTCATATTGCTAGGATCCAGTTTTTGCCATGTTTCCAACCCTCAGTCCAGCAGACAATCTGAATTCTACAGGAAGGCAAGCTCTGGGCCATGGAAGACCCACACCACAGAAACAAAGCTGCCCTTATTGGATGCAGCAGGGAGAGCACTGGCAAGGCATTCTTCCCAAGTTTGTCCATTTCTGGAACATTCCAGTGATGAGGTTGAACTCCTGAAGGTCAGAGATATCTTCAGAAAAATGATACCACAGGGACCAACCACGCTTACCAAGGTGCTACCAAATATATGGCAGTGCCACAGAGAGGGTGGATATTGGAGTACTTATGCCTGAACTCATCCAACACAAAGGTGCTCTTGGACAGGTGAGGAAGGGGAATGTAGCCAGATGGTTTCAGTGAGGAATTCTACCAGAATTTCAAAGAAAAGCTAACTCCAGCACTCTTCAAATTGTTCCACACAATAGAAACAGAAGGAACATTACCAAACTCTTTTTATGAGGCTATAGTTACCCTGAAACCAAAACCACACAAAGGTGGTACTATTTTTCAATGGTTCCCTACTTCCTCTTGCCCAGAGAATGGAGCTGCCTGTTAAGTGCATGAAAGTCCTGGTGCTCATAGATCACTAAGGAAACCAGGAATCTAACCACACAGGCTAATCTTCTCAATGGAGGAGATAAAACACCTATTTTTCCACCCAGAAGGCTGGGAGTGGAATCTGTTATAACATGGTGATGTTTCTGCCATCTATAGAGGCAGATCTCTCCTAACTTTTGCTATAGAGGGTAGACCTGAAACTCTCCATATTGATTATTCCTGACTCTTCCATCACTAGATCATTATTCATCTTAAGAGAAGATGCCATATGTTCTTTGTGGCCTGATGACCTCTATGCTCTCTCAGTCAGAGACCACATTTCAGGTTTTAGCTGTAGCACCTACCTCATAGCCACATGGAATTTGTAAACGAGTTTCTTCTATATAATCACACTTGAAGGTTTATTCTGCTTCTAAAACTGGAATTATTGTGCCTTGCAACCTTTTCCCCAAATGGTACTGTGTTTTAAATATGCTGACAGTGAACCTGCTGGCATTAAATTCATCGAAGTCTGATCCAGGTTGGTGAAGTCAATCTGAACTGGGTTTTCACTCTCATCTCTTCACGGCTCATTGTCTGCATTAACACATCCAGGATCCCCTCAACTGCCCACCTTTCTTTCTAATTTTCCTCTTCATAACACTTGCGTCCTACTATCCCCCTCTCCACTGCTGGCCATACCCCCAGGCCCTTTATATTCCTGACATCTCTGGTTACTCCATGATATGTTCTCCTATCCAGAGATTTGGAGCTAGGATCCACAAAGAAGAGAGTTTCTATCAACTGGCTTTCTAGCTTCTGTCACCTCACGCAGTATCATATGTGCTAGTTCATCCCTTCATCAGCATGTTTCATGACCTCATTGTCCTTAGAGAGGAAGAGAATCCCATCATGCATCTGTACATCTTCATTATTGGTTCATCAGTTGAAAGCCATTTTGATTACTTCCACATTTTGTTCCTATTGCAAATAGAGTGGCAATGAACATGGCTGAGTATGCATCTGTGGCGCAGACTGTCTAGTCCTTTGATCATATGTCAGGGAGGGACATAGCTGGAGCCTATGTGGATATATATTTTGCTAGCTTTTGAGAACTTTCCACATTGGCTTGCTGGGTGGTTGGATCTTGGTGTCTTTTTCATTGTTGTTGTTCAAGAAGTATCTTATGTAGACCTCTAAACTGCTACATGTGTGAAGCCAGTCTTGAAGACCTGATCATTCTGCCTCCACTTCCCAAGTTCTCAGATTACAGGCATAGATCCTTATTCTGAGCAGTAACTTCTTGTTAAATGTAAGGTTTTCATTTTTTTCCAGACACAAGAAGTTCAGCAGATGTACAAAGATTGGATACTTTGTTGAACTTATCAATGGGATGTAACAAGACTAAACACCATCCTAGGCACATGGGGCACTTCAACAACAAAATCAACAGCCCAGGTCTGGGTATATAGTGAGTGGTTGCAGAGCACACAAGCAGACATGGGTTCAATTCTCACTACCACATACAGCAGTGTCACTGGCACATCCCTTTAATCCCAGCTCTCTTGATGGACAGAAGGAACAGAAGTTCAAGGTTATCCTCAGCTACACAGAAAGTTTGAGGGAAGCCTGTGTGACAGGAAACTCTGTCTTTAAAGAAAGGTACTCAGGCAAATATGTAAAATAATGGAGGTGGACTGGGTCAGATTGGCGTGAGTACTCTTATCTGAAGTGTTCAAGCATGGCACAGTGACACAGCTCCTACCTGCCATGCATGAGATACCAATACAGGTTTCACAACATCTGGGAGAGGAGACAACTGGATAGTGGTCCATAGAGTGAGGCTGTCATGTGGTGACTGCTGCGGGTACATTTAGTACCTTGTTTTAAATATCCACTCAATGTGATTACATACTAGAATAATGGACATCTTTAAACAATGGCTCTCTTTAACAATGAACTCTCAAAGTCACTGAGACATGAATAATCATCTCTGACAATCTGGTTTCATCTGAGAACTAAGCAGAATGCAGCATTTGCATCCATGACTGAGCCTATATTTTAATTCTGTATCTGAGCCTGGGCCTCTGACTGTCATAACATGGAAATAAGCAGAGACTTAGTCTATTGTATCAATATCAAAACACAATATGGTAATTATCAGAAAGACTGCTCTAAATTTGCACTGTATGAAAGGAGGAGCGTAAATGAGTAGCTATCAGTTGATGAAGATGCTCAACATTCCTAATTAGTAGCTACAGTTAATGAAGATGCTCCCACTTCTCTAGGTGGAGGTTCCCACCTCCCTGAGAGGTACTTACCACTCCTCCATAGCCTACAGAATATAAAGGAAACTGTCACATGTTTCTCGGTACTATCCAGGGTGAGAAAGCCCCATCCCTGTTCACTGTATTCCTCCAATGAGAAAATACTCCCAGCTGCCTGGATTCCTTCTAGAGGCTGAGGTCAAAGCCTTTTTATTTTCTTTTCTTTCTTTCCATTTTTGTGTGTATGTGTGTGTTCAGTTGTGTGTTTTACACTGTGATTATAGATTCCCCTCACTACCCCCATCCATTCTTTCTCTATTTATCTTCATAACAGTGAAGGCCTCCCATGATATCAACCAGCTGTGGCATATCAAGTTGCATTGAGACTCGGCACCTGCTATCCTTAAGCCTGGACAAGGCAAATAGGTAGGAGGATGGGGTCCCAAAAGCAGGCCACAGAGTCAGAGACAGCCCCTCCTCCTACTGTTATGGTCCCACAAAAAGACCAAGACACACAAATGTAACATATATAAAGAGTGCCTAGGTCAGTCCCTGGTTGTTGGTTCAGTCTCTGTAAGCTACTATGAGCCTGAGTTAGTTGATGCTGGTGATTTTCTTGTGGTGTCCTTGACTCCTCTAGCTCCTACAATCCTTCCCCATGCTTTTCTGCAGGATTCACCAAACTCAGCCTAATGTTTGGCTGTGGGTCTCAGCATCTGTTTTCCATCAGTTTCTGGGTGAAGCCTCTCTGATGACAATGGGACTAGGCACTAATCTCTGGGTATAGCAGAACATCAATAGGAATCATTTCATTGACTTTTTTGCCAGCTGTGTTTGAATCTATCCCAGGTCTCTGGACTATTCAGTCTCTGGGACCTGGCCCTCCAGGCAGAGCCAAGGGTGAGCTCCCCCTCATGGTATAGGTCTCAAGCTGGACCAGTCTTTAGTTGGACACCCCAAAATTTCTGCACCATGTTTCTCTCAGCAAACTTCTATGTTTACAGATTATGTATCACAAATTATTTTAATTAGTGAACATTCTCCTAAAGTGAAAACATTCTCCAGTCTCATCTCTTTATGCATTAGTTTATTAATCCCCAGTGGAAAAAAATTGTAGTCATCCACTGATATGCTCTTGGTGACAAGTATGTTAAAGAGAAGCGCCCTATGCTTCTCTAAATTGCCTCGGCTCATGAGGTTGGATGTGTTACACATTACTTCAACTAAACCTGAACTGACAGTCGTTGGCGCAGTTTTCTCTTCATATCATTTTTGTGCCTTCATATCAGTATGAAAATCTTCCGACATCCCTACTTCAGTCACTTTTATGGGCTCTTTCCACAGACCACAGCAATGGTTCCATGCCTCTGAGACTTTTCCCTGTCCTTCAAGTCTTCATTTACTCCACACTCATTGTCTTTCTGAACTCTAACACAAATCTCTGCCTATACTCCATGGAAGAGGGCAAATACAACCTACACATTCCTGCCATGCCTGATGGGCTTTTCCACAATAGGGCATTGCTATTGATTACATCAAAATATGATATTTGCAGGGCTGGAGTTATGTCATATTTGTTAAGTTCCCTGACTGTTCTTCCAGAGAACCAGGTTCCATCAGCATACCCATAGAGACTCACATTATATTAGGTACCCCAACCCCTACAGCCAATGCCACACATACACAAAGGATGATGTTAGACCATGCTAACTGTCCCCTGCCTTACAATCAAAGCACTATCCTCTCTCTTTCTCTCTCTGTCTCTGACACACACACACACACACACACACACACACACACACACACACACCACGCTCACACCACAGAATGGATATGAAAACAGGATCTACCCTTCTGCTGTATTCAAGAAACACACCTCAACTTTAAGGAAAGACACTAAAAGTAAAAAGTTGGCAAAGATTTTGCAAATAAATGGACATAAGAAGCAAGCTGGTGTGGTGGTATTGTGTTCCCTGAAACATTGTGTGTTCCCCAAAATAAACTTATCTGGCATCAGAGAACAGGACGGCCACATTATTAAACATGAGGATAGGTAGTGGCAGAACAAGCCTTTAATCCCAGCACTAGGGAGGCAGAGCCAGGCAGATCTCTGTGAGTTCAAGGCCACATTGGAAATGGCCAAGCATGGTGACACACATCTTTAATCCCAGAAAGAGAGCCTTTAATCCCAGGGAGTGATGGCAGAGAACAGAAAGATATATAAGGCATGAAAACCAGGCACCAGAGCTAGCTAAGCATTTGGTTGATTAAGCTTGTAGGCTTTGGAGCAGCAGTTCAGCTGAAAGCCACTGGGATGAGGACATAGAACCTTGCAGTCTGAGGAAACAAGACCAGCTGAGGAACTGGCAAGGTGAGGAAACTGTGGCTTGTTCTGCTTCCCTGATCTTCCAGCATTCACCCTAATAACTGGCTTCGGGTTTGATTTTATTAATAAGATTTTTAAGATTCATGCTACAAGCATGTGTAGCTATTTTAATATCTAACAAAAAAGACTTTAAACTAAAATCAAAAGAGATTGGTAAGGATATTACTTATTCATCACAGGAAAGGTCCACCAACACGAAGTCTCAATTCTGAACATTTATGCCCCAAATACAAGGGCACCCTCATATGTAAAAGAAATATTACTACATCTTACATCCCACATCAAACCCCACAAACTAGTAGTGAGAGACTCCAACAGCCTACACTCACCAATTGATAGATCTCTCATTTTTCTGTTAAGTTTCTCTCTGGCAGACCTAACAGATGTTATGACTCAAACGGACTTAAAATATCTATAGAACATTCCACCCTAGCACAAAAGAATATACTATCTTCTCAGCATCCCATGGAACCATCTATAAAATTGACCAAATACTCAGTCACAAAGCAAATCACAACAAATACAAAAAAATTGGAATAACCTGTATTTTAATGGACCATGGCTTAAAGTTAGATTTCAACAACAAAAATTACAGAAAACCTACAATTTTATGGAAATTGAATGATGCTCAGTTGAATCACCACTGGGTCAAGGAAGAAATAAAGAAAGACATTAAAGACTTCCTATAATTTAATGAAAATAAATGTACAGCATACCCAAACTAATGGGACACTATGAAAGAAATGCTAAGAGGCAAATTTATAGCACTAAATGTCCACATAAAGAGGATGGAGAAATCAAACCCGATTGATTTAACAGTACAACTGAAAGCTCTAGAACAAAAAGAAGAAAACTCACCCGGGAGGAATAGATGCCAGGAAATAATCAAATGGAAGGCTGAAATCAATGAAATAGAAACGAAGAGTACAATAGAAAGAATCAATGAAACAAAGAGTTGGTTCTTTGAGAAAATCAACAAGATAGACAAACCCCTAGCCAAACTAATCAAAAGGCAGAGAGAGAGCATCCAAATAAAGACAATCAGAAATGAAAAGGGAGAATTAACAACTAACATTGAGGAAATCCAGAGAATCATCAGGTCATATTTCAAAAACCTCTACTCCATAAAACTGGAACATCTAAAAGAAATGGAAATTTTTCTGGATAGGTACAACATAGCAAAATTGAATCAAGAACAGATAAACAATTTAAATACACCTATAATCCCTAAGGAAATAGAAACAGTTATTAAAACTCTCCAAACAAACAAAAAACAAAGCACACAGGGCCAGATAGTTTCAGTGCAGACTTCTATGAGAATTTCAAAGAAGAGCTAATACCAATACTCTTCAAATCGTTTCACACAATAGAAATAGAAGGAACATTGCCAAAATCTTTTTATGAGGCTACAGTTACCCTGCTACCCAAACTATACAAAGATGCAACAAAGTAAGAATTACAGACCAATCTCTGCCATGAACATTGATGCCAAAATACTCAATAAAATACTGGCAAACCAAGTCCAAGAACACATCAAACTATTATAACCATGAACAAGTCAGCTTCATCCCATCCAGAGATGCAAGGATGGTTCAAAATATAAAAGTCTGTCAATAAAATACACCATATAAACAAACTGAAAGAAAAAAAAAACCACATGATCATCTCATTAGATGCTGAAAAAATCTTGGAAAAATCTAACACCTCTTCATGATAATGTTCTTGGAAAGATCAGTAATACAAGGAATATACCTAAACATAATAAAGGCAATTTATTACATGATGCCAGCAATTTAAATTTAAATGGAGACAAACTCAAAGCCGATTCCACTAAAATCAGAAACAAGATAAAGCTGTCTACTCTCTCCGTATCTATTCAATGTAGTACTCAAAATTCTAGCTAGAGAAATAAGCCAACTAAAGGAAATCAAGGGGATACAAGTTGGGAAGGAGAAGTCAAACTTTCACTGTTTGCAGATGATATCATAGTATACACAAATGACTCCAAATCTTCTACCAAGGAACTCCTACAGAGGATAAACAACTTCAGTAATGTGGCAGGATACAAGATTAACTAAAAAAAAAAAAAAAACAATATTTCTCCTATATGCAAATAGTGCACAGGATGAGAAAGAAATCTGAGAAACATCACCCTTTACAATAGCCACAAATAACAAATTATCTTGGGGTAATGATAACCAAACAAGTAAAAGACCTGCATGACAAAAACTAAGTCTTTGAAGAAAGAAATTGAGGATATCAGAAAATGAAAAGATCTCCCATGATATGGATAGGTAGGATCAACATAGTAAAAATGGCAATCTTACCAAAGGCAATCTACAGATTCAATGCAATCTCCGTTAAAATTCAGACAATTCTTCACAGATTCAAAAGAACAATATTCAAGTATATAAAAAACAAAATCCCAGGACAGCCAAAACAATCCTGTACAATAAGGGAACCTTCAGATGTATCACCATCCCTGACTTCAAGCTCTACTTTAGAGTCATAGTCATAAAAAAAGCTTGGTATTGGCATAAAAACAGACCTGTGGATCAATGGAATGAAATCAAAGACCCTAATATTAGTCCATAAATCTGTGAGCACCTGATTTTTGATAAAGAACCAAAAAATGAAATGGAAAAAAGAAAGTGTCTTCACCAAATGGTGCTGTCATAACTGGATGTTGACATGTGGAAGAATGCAAACAGATCTATATCTATCACCAGGCACAAAACTCAAATCCAAGTGGATCAAAGACCTCAACCTAAATCCAGCTACACTTATCCTAGTAGAAGAGATTTCCCAACCCCATCCATTCCTCAGAGGATAAGGCCTCCCATCGGGGAATCAACAAAGTGTGGCACATCAAGTGAGGCAAAACCAAGCCCCTTCCCATTGCGTCAAGACTGAGCAAGGTGTCCTTCATAGGGAATGGGCTCCAAAAAGCCAGTTCATGCACTAGGGATAAATTCTGGTTCCACTGTCAGGGCTTCAAGAAACTGCTCAAAGCCACACAACTGTCACCTACATTCAGAGGGTCTAGTTTGGTCCTATGCAGGTTCCCCAACTGTCAGTCCAGAGTCCTTGAGCTTCCACTAGCTCTAGTCAGCTGTCTCTGTGGGTTTCCCCATCATGATATCTTGACCCTATGCTTTATATAATCCCTTCTCCCTCTCTTTGACCTGGACTCTAGGAGCTCCACCCAGTGCTTAGCTGTAGATCTCTGAATCTACTTCCATCAGGTACTGGATGAAGATTCTATGATAACAATCAGAGTAGTCATCAATCTGATTATAGGAGAACCAGTTCAGGGCACCCTCTCCACTACTGCTAGGAGTTCTTAGCTGGGGTCATCCTTGTGGATTCCTGGACTTCCCCTAGTACCAGGTTTCTCCTTAACCCCATAATGGCTTCCTCTATTAAGATAGCTCTTTCCTTGGTCTCTCTGTCTGTCCCTTCCACAAACTCAACCATTCCCTCCCCTCATGTTCTCATCACCCTTTCCCCCAGGCTACTAGTTTACACAGGAGACCTTAACTATTTCCTCTTCCTAGGATGATCAGGCATGTCCCTCTTAGGGTGCCCTTGTTACCTACCTTCTCTGGGTTGTGGATTGTAGCCTGGTATCCTTTGTTTTAACATCTAATATCCAATTAAGAGTGAGTACACCACCATGTTTGTCTTCTGGGTCTGGGTTACCTCACTCAGGATGACTTTTTTTCTAGTTCCATCTATTTGCCTGCAAATTTAATGATGTCATTGTTACTTACAGGTGAGTAATACTCCATTATGTAAATGTACCACATTTTCTTTATCCATTTATTTGGTCGAGGTGCATCTAGGTTATTTCCAGGTTCTGGCTATGATGAATAATGCTGCTACAAACATAGTTGAGCAAGTGTTCTTGTGGTGCGATTGTGCATCCTTTGGGTATATGCCCAAGAGTGGTATTGCTGGGTCTTGAAGTACATAGATTCCCAATTTTCTGATGAACCACCATATTAATTTCCAAAGTGGCTGTACAAGTTTGCACTCCCACCAGTAGTGTGGATAAGCATTCCCCTTCTCCACATCTTATCCAGCATAAGCTGTCATCAGTGTTTTTACTCTTAACCATTCTGACAAGTGTAAGATGGTTTTCTCAGAGTCATTTTGATTTACATTTCCCCATTGACTAAGGATGTTGAGCAATTCCTTAATTGTCTTTTGGCCATTTGAGATTCTTCTGTTCAAAATCATTTTGTATAGATTTATACCCCATTATTTAATTGGATTGTTTGGTGTTATAATGTCTAGTTTCTTGAGTTCATTATATATTTTGGAGCAAGCATTCTGTCAGATGTGTGGTTGGTGAAGATCTTTTCACATTCTATAGGCTGTTTTGTCTTATTTACCATGCCCTTTGCCTCATAGGAGGAGCTGCTCAGTATTAGGAGCTCCCATTTATTAATTGTTGCTCTCAGTGTCTGTGCTACTGTGTTTAGGAAGTGATCTCCTGTGCCAAGTGTTCAAGACTACATTGCCACTTTTCT